>NC_134092.1:77173712-77476388 GCF_000715075.1 Nicotiana tabacum
GGTTGTACAAGAGAGATGGGTAGGTTTTGTATTTGAACAAGTCTTTCGAAAATTTCTTCATTATCAACTACACATCAATCGCAAACTAGTAGGACTTTGCTATATGAATCTTCACTAACCATTTCGCTCTAGTCAGGCACATTCATGACAATGCTAAATTGTCTGTCTTTATGGCAAACCAGGAATTCATAAAGAGAGGCGCTCTAATCTCACAATTATCCCTACACATGCCAAACTATTAAAAGAAACCTCTGACAATTCTGAACTCAATGCAAGTGTAACACAAAATATATGTCTTAAGTTGAAATAGGTGGTACTTGGTATTGCCTATATGAATCCTTTGCATTCTATTGTTAGCTAAGACCACATTGACCGCGAGAGTTTGTAGCTCTTCTGATACAACTTCCCCCAAGTGAATTTTCTTACGCATTCCCATTTTGTCCTTCCAATTATAAGCTTGTGACAGCAATGGTCTGATGCATTTTGATGTAAACCTAAGACTTGGACAAACCATCTCAGGCTACTTCAAAAAATTCCTTAGTCACCAGATTTTCTGCTAAGACCACATTCTATTGTTAGCTAAGACCACATTGACCGCGAGAGTTTGTAGCTCTTCTGATACAACTTCCCCCAAGTGAATTTTCTTACGCATTCCCATTTTGTCCTTCCAATTATAAGCTTGTGACAGCAATGGTCTGATGCATTTGGATGTAAACCTAAGACTTGGACAAACCATCTCAGGCTACTTCAAAATTCCTTAGTCACCAGATTTTCTGCTAAACAAAAAGCAAGAGCCTAAATAAATCTCTTTCCAAGGACGACCAAAAAGGGGAAGATAGCACAATGTTTAAAGAGTTGGAGGAAAATAACAACAACAAACAACAACAAACCAAGTGTAATTCCATAAATGGGGTTTGGGGAGGGTAGTGTGTACGCAGACCTTACCCCTACCTTATAAAGATAATGAGGCTGATTATGATAGACCCTCGGCTCAAGGAACAATAGAGATAAGATAAAGCAACCAAGTAGCAAACAATGGTGACAACAATGTAATATGGTGACGAGCGCGAATAACACATCAGGTAATAATAAAGAACCATGACTAAGATAATACAAAAATAGTCCTAGTACTACTGGTAAGCCTAGGAGGAACACACTACTAACTGTCAACCTACAACCCTAATCCTCGACCTCCACACCTTTCTATCGTGGGTCATATCCTCGGTAAGCTGAAGCAATGACATGTCATGCCTAATAACATCTCCCCAATACTTCTTAGGCCTACCCCTTCTCTTCCTCAAAGTTTTAGCAACATTTAAGATCCAAATGGAGTGTTGCTATATGCTTCTTGATCATCAAATACATCAAGGAGATGCATATCATCCTACGTTTGAGAAATACGCCGCTAAGGCCCTCGAATTACGGATAACAAATCGGAGGGAAGAATCAAGGGATAAACAGAGTTGTAACCTGCAATGTTTATCAATAAAAAAAAATTCTTTATAGTTGTTTGTGATTGCAGTTTTATTTTTCTGCACAAATTTATTGCAAACAAATTGGCACGCCCAGTATGACCAGTTCTGCCATCTCTTCCTCCAGCATAACATCAAGTTTCAAGATTATCTGTTGTGATGGTCAGGTATTTCAAGTCTTGTCTTCATGTTTCAGCAAGCCTATACCTCGACAAACCTTGAAGTAGGAAGCATTTGTAGACACTGAAATTTTAACAGATCAAGATAAATCCTAAATTCAAGATGACTATTGAAATATTAGGAGTGTATTAGGGTTACTTGGTGGCTACTCCACCCAAACCTTAATTCATGCCTATAAATAAGGCTATATATGTCCTTCAAAGATAATCTCACCAATCCCATAATGTACAAAGAGATCGCATATACGATCTCGAAATTCCAAAAAAAATTCATGGAATATTCATTAGAGATCAAAGACATGTCAAATATGTCTTGCTCAAAGTTCCAGCAACATTCAAGATCCAAATGGAGTGTTGCTATATGCTTCTTGATCATCAAATACATCAAGGAGATGCATATTATCCTATGTTCGAAATACGCCGCTAAGGCCCTCGAATTACGAATAACAAATCGGAGGAAAGAATCAAGGGATAAACAGAGTTGTAAACTGCAATGTTTATCAATAAAAAAAAATTCTTTATAGTTGTTTGTGATTATAATTTTATTTTTCTGCACAAATTTATTGCAAACAGGGACTTCTTGACGGACCAGCACTCAGCCCCATACAACAGTTGAAGGAAAATAACGTATTTGAAAAATTGCTATGTATGTAAGTAGTTAATTTTTTTATTTTTTTTTTTAATTTTTTATTTAAACCCCTCCCAAATTAGGAGGATCTATAGTGTTTTCACACTTCCGCTCCAGTGTGACTCGAACCCAGGACCTAACGGTCGTGGGGGAGGTGCAGTAGTTAATTGAACAAATAGGTTTTCTTCAGCTTCAGTTAATCCATCATAACCAAGTTCTAGAGACTGCAATCCGCTGCACCATTTTGATGAATTTCGAAAAGCATATCTCATCATAACACAAGCCCTAACTTAGCCAAAATCCGGACCAAGGTATAACATATTAAGCTTTAACTAATAAACCATTCATAGAAATTACTAAACCATATATAAAGAAGATTCAGAAACAACAAATGAAAAACACATACAGATATCACCAATCACAAACAGAACGCGTTGTTCTGGTGAAATTAAGCTGCATTGAATGATTGAAAAATATAAGAGGAGCAATTAGAAAGTCAAAAGGCTTGAAATTATACCTCCGACGGAGCAACAGATTCTGGACTTGACATTACATCGAGAAGAAGAAGGAAATGCAGATTTAGATGAAATTGGGATTGCTGAGAAGGACGACAAGGAGCTGTAATTACAAGCCATGATTTCGGAGTGAAGTGAAAAAGGGGATTACGAGCGTCGGATGAAATTGCTTTGCATTTCAAACAGTCGGTAAACTGGGTTTTGGCCAACGAAAAGATAAAAAAATGGAGGAGTAAATGACAACGTAGATAACTTCAAGATAAGGTGGCAGGATATCTCAAATCTAATACTAATGGGTGAGCTTTGCGATTACTTCCAAGCTCCACTTTTCATTGTTACATTGTTCCTTTCCTCTTTCTTATTTTTTACTACTCCCTAGTCATCTTCATGTTCATTATGTGACACACTTTATCTATGAGTTAGTTTAAAATATTTTAATATTTAGAAAAATTTAACTTTGTACCTTTTTTACCTTCTTATGAAATCTAATTACACACATACTCAAGTTTCAAGTTAATTACATGATCATATATATTTTACCAATTATATATAAATAAGTTTTAAATGAGTATCCCTTTATATTATGAATTGAATAAGGAATATCAGTTATTATAATTGCCCACTCTCTCTCTGTCTCTCTCTTCGTTTCTCGCTGTCTCTCTCTCTTGCAAAGCCTAAAGATTCACTTCGCATTAGTTGGTCATATGTCTCTCTCTCTTGCAAAGCCTGAAGACTCATAAGGATTTGATTATATTAGTTTATATCGCTTTAGTTGGTTATATCAGTATATGATTTGAAAAGACGAATGCTCAAGGAAGTTAAAATTGCAAAGCATGAAGATTCACTTCGCTTTAATTGGGCTATAACATATGCGGAAACTTTAATCTCTCCTAATTCTCTGTAGAATTATAAATTTTGAAGGTGTTTGACTCTCCACCGTTGACAGCCATTAAAAAGCTTTGAAGCTTTGAAATCGAATTTGGGTTTTCAAAAATCATTATTTGTTTGGATTGGGTATTGTTGCAAACAATTGGGATTATTGTTTAGAGTTTATATCTTAATTTTGAGGATGTTTTGGTGAAGATTAGACTTGATTTTGGTTGAATTTCATATTGAAACTAGAAGAAGAAGAAGAAGAAGAAGAAGAAGAAGAAGAAGAAGAAGAAGAAGAAGAAGAACACATGACAAACAATATACTTACGAAATTGTAGTAAAGTTGTAGTATAATTGTATGTAATTTGTATTCTGTTGTAGTTATATATTTTTTTTTATTTGAATGTAGTATGAAAGTTGAAAAATAGTTGTATAATCTATGAATCGTTATATAAAATTTGTATTTAAGTTATCAATACTATCTTTTTACATAAAATTGTTGATATGTATTAAAATTGTATTAAGAGAGTAAGTTTTGTAGTAAAATTATAGAAAAATTATATTCTCTTGTTTATATAAATTTTTTATTTAACTATTATATGAAAGTTGAACAATATTGTGTAAAAATTATATTTAAGTTGTATGATATTGTAGTTGTATATAACTAAGTAGAAATAATGTATGAAAATTATAGATAAGTTGTAGATAAGTTGTATAATATATAATTAGTTGTATGAAATTTATTTTTACTATGTATAAATCAGATACAAAATATACAAAAGACATATTGTATAAAATTTGTATAAAAATTATATTTAAGTTGTATGATATTGTAGTTGTATTTAACTATGTAGAAATAATGTATAAAAATTATAGATAAGTTATATAATGTATAATTAGTTGTATGAAATTTATTTTTACTATGTATGTTGTTGTAGATATTCAAATTTGCATTAAATTTGTACGAAATTTATTTTTAATTTGTATGTTGATGTACCATACATTGTTCTTTTTCTCAATTGATTTATTAAAGAAAGAAAAATAGAGAATGAATTCCAAATCGACTCATGTGCGCTGATTCATATTTGTTTGAACAGAAAAATTTGAATATTGATGGGAACTGAATGATTTGGATGGAGAAAGAGGTAAGTTTTTTATGCCGTGGTTGATTGTTTATTTATTCTAGAAAGAGGTAAGTTTCGTGGTTAACCTTGACTTGAGGAAAATAAGGTAGAATCGAGTCTATTTGTTATGTGAATTAAACGTTGGGGGTAGTGTATATGCAAGGTGATGAGTATATATGCGCAGGCCATGGGATAAGCATGCGGGTGGAATTTCCTTACTTGTACTATGTTAACTTGCTTATTGTGTCTTCCATGCCTTAAATAGACTGTTTATTAATTTTTTGATTACTCGCTTTCAAGTTACTTCTTATATTGAAATTATTGTGATATTGGGTGTTGAGCCCCAGACCGCAGCCACTACCAGGGGTAGGGTCCTGGGCCGAGTTAGAGCCAGAGCTCAGCCTAGAGCACGTGCAGAAGCACCAATTGCAAAGCCTCAGCTAGAGTAGGATGATGGGATCCCTGTTCCGATCGAGCCAGTTGGACCAGCTCAGGTCCTAGAGGGGTTCATTGCTACCCTAGTGCTTCAGGACGCCCTAGTCTGCTTGGTTGGCCTAATGTAGAGTATGGCCCAAGCCGGTGTGTTCTCTATGACACCATTCGTCTCTCAGGCTGGGGGAGTAGCCCAGACTCCCCTACTCATACTCTAGAAAAGATGGCTCATGGATATCAGACTCCGACAGTTCCACCAATTGGAGCAGTTCATCCTATTATTGCTACACAACCCTAGGAGAGATCCGCGATGTCAGCCAAGGGGATGAAGAGGTTGGACAAGTTCACCAAGTTGTTTCCCACTCGCTTTGAGGGTACACCTTCTGAGGACTCCCAGAAGTTCTTGGACTATTGTCATGAGGTATTACACAACATGGATATAGTGGAGTCTAACGGAGTTGACTTCATAGTGTTTCAGATGCATGGCTCTGTGATCGCGTCCAAATGCACACCTCTAAAAAGGTATGAAACGACCGTATGCATTTATAGTAACCCAATGAAGAGTCGGGGTCGAATCCACATGGAGCTAGATGGAAGTTAGGGGTATATATTCTAATGCATGGAATTGAATTATCTCAATTTGCACTTCCACAAAAAAGGTTTCGCTTCTATTTCTAATTTTATACTAAAGTTTGCAGAGTAAAGAAATAAGACTAGGATAGTTGTTTTTGATGTTTTTCAAATTGGTAAAACGCTTAGGGCTATCAACTCTCAATTACCCACTCAATACCTCTCGGTCAGAGAGTGGTTTTGCCCAATTTGGCTTTCTCAAGACCAAATGGGTATTACAAAAACAGTTGACAAAAGCTCAAGTCGGGTTATTACTATCTCCAGGTTGAACTCTTTAATTGGGTTAATCAATCTCTCGATTGACCCAATTCCTTGTTAGCCAAATTTTGCTAGACTAAGTCTCTCTTTCTCAAGTAGAGACTAAGTCGAATAGGCATGAACCAATATTTGCAACCATTAATTCCACAAATTAAAGCATGAACTAGGCTAAATAACAAATACACGATCATAAACAAGCACTAATTTAATTATCCATAAGGTTAACACACTAGGGTTGGGTCACAACCCTAGTAAAAATCTAGCTACTCATGCTTGGGGTTGAAGAAGAAGAAGAAACACTAATTAAACTCATAATATAAGTTTAAAATAATAAAATCTATTGTAAAATACATCAAAATATAGTAAACTTCCAAAAGAAGCAAAGAAAAACGGCTACAGTACTTGCTGATGTCAAAACTTAACCTAGTTTTGTGAAACTCTTCTATTTATACGAGTCTAAAAATCTCAGACAAAAATGTCCCTCGAGAGGTTCTGCGGCCGCACAATTCCATGTGCGGTCCGCAGATGTCTTCGTCTTGCAGGAGCTGGGATTCTGTGACCGCACAATTTTGAACTGCGGCCGCGAGGTAATATTTCTACGGTCTGCAGATTTAGCACTGTGGCTGCAAAAAACTCTTTTGCAGTCCGCAATAGTATGATTACGGCCGCAAGATAATCTTCTGCGGCCACACAAATCTTGTGTAGACCGCAATTCGAGGAACTCTAGACTTGGCTTTTTTTTGTCAACTCTCTAATCTTGGATCCTAACCTAGCTTTTACGTCCACACAATTCATGTGCAGTCCGCAATTTGCTCAGAAGTCTGCTGAGTTTTTATTCCTTGATTGCGGCTGCAGATGGAATTCTGCGGACCGCACAATGTAAGCTTCTGTGCCTTTTATTGCCTTGTGTTTAGACTACTCCTTTTTGAGTCTAATTTCATCTCGGGAGTCCAACATCCAATATTCCTGCAATTTTGCACATTTCATTAGTTTCAGGAGCACAATTTCAATGCTTTTAGACTAAAACAAAAGCTAAAAGGCACTAACAAGTAGTCAAAATCCCCACTTATCAACTCCCCCAAATTTAAGTCTTTGCTTGTCCTCAAGCAAACAAAATAGTTCCTACCTCCACAATTTAAGGGTCATTTCAGCCAGTCAAAGGCGAGCCATTCACACATCAGTTGGGACCAACAATTACTCACAATACTTATGTATTATCAATAAGGAGACTAGTTAAATATTCATGCACATATAGTTCTAGTGTGACACTTGAGCATCAAGAGTTGAATTTATTCATCAAGGAAGCTCGCTCTTTCATGTAGGTCTTTATGGATCCCAAACTCCTCCTCCTCTACTCTCCGTTTGCATAGCTCACTTAAGAATTTTAGCACTCAATCCAAAGATTTGTGAAAGGTTCACTCATCTCTCTCAAGAGAATATCGCAAAGTACGACTTCAAGTACCATAGGCTTGCCCCTCATGTAGATCGCCACTAATGTAAGCTCACTCGGCTTGAAATCAAGTAGGGCATTTTTTGGAATGTAATGAAGGCTTTTGGATTAGTGTTGGATACACTATGGTTGAGTGGATTCACCTTTCCTTAAGCGTTCCCTTTTGTTATTCTCGGCTCACACTTTGCCAGTTCTTTGGGGCACTTTCTTTTCCTTGGGGAACTAGAGAGACTTAAAATCACTCTTTTTTTTTTATCATGACATTCATTTTCTCCTTCTTTGATTTCTCCATGTTTTGGATCATTACCTCTCTTTGAATCCCTTCAACTCTTCCACTTATTTTTTTTACATTTTTCTTTTTGTTCTTTTCTTTTCTTGCCTTTCCTTCTCATAATTTCTTTTTCTCTTTTTGTGTCTTGATACCTCTTTCAAGTTCCTCGTCTCTCCCCCAAACTTATATTTTTAGCCAATTGTTTCACAAGAGTGTTAAGGAAAGCTCGAGTGCCAAGAGAGGATCACGACAAAATGGGTAAATGCTTGTAACATGGTTATTAAATGAGAAAGGCTCGAGGCTCAAATGGGTTGACTAGGGATAACAACATTGATAGGCAATGAAAAATTCAAACGAGCCAAGAAAAGCCTACAATCACTTCTCAAGCCAAGTAAATCTTAAGATTTCGCCTTGAAACATATTCGAGGCAAGTTCTAGACCTTTCGCACGAGTATTTAGACTAGCAACAAAGTATCTCACCCCTCACATAACTGGATTATTAAAGAGGATAGAGCCGAGGGCCCACAACGACCACATTCAAGATTAAAAGTCACTATGGTTCGATTAAACCACTCGATGGTTTCCTAAGTCAACACAAGAGTCACAAAGTCACTAACTAGAGTTATTTCTTTCAAAAATCTTGTTTCTAACCATAAGCACGTAGTTAAGTGTGTTGGTACCAAATGAAGCATGATTGACTCTTCGAGCATGACTCAATTAGGTCTTTTTATTCATTACTCCTACTATTATTACCTAAACACCAAACATACTCATTCCCTTAAAAAGGTTGTCACGCCATCCATCATTGGAAAGAGTCACCCGGTTCACACAAAAACTACCTTTGGAAAGAACCGTGGCATTAAGAAAATCAAAGGTTTATTATCTACTAAAACCTAAAAAGAATCTATTAAATCAAAACAAAGCTACTAAATTAAATATTAACCAATAAGAAAATAAACATAAAGAAGCTATAAAGCAAAAGCTATTGAAACCATAATGAATATACATAATGAGGGAGAAGGAGAAGATATATACATAATGAGAGAAGAAAAAGAAAATATATCAAGTTATTACAAGCCAAATGTTTCAGAATCAACAAATAAGATCAAATAAACTCTACCCCCTGAATAAATATAAGCATTGTACCTAATGCTTAACAAAATAAGAGTAAAGGAAGGGCAAGAGTGAAGAAGACTCCATATGGCTCCTTGGACATCTCTATGTCCCCAGTAATGTTACCACCCTCAGTCTCTTCCAACTGGATCTCATCATCCTCAACTCTAGGAGTGACTGGGTTGGTGAACATCTGACGCACTGCCTCGGCTGTGTCGGCAGCAGAGTCTGGCTCCTCAGACTGGCTAGCTAGTGCCACTGGTGTTGTTGGTGCTGTAGGATCTGGGCCTGGGTGGTGTGGGTCAATCTACATGTCAAATGGAATATCTCCGGCTACAGCAAGCTTGGTAACCTGTCTCTATAGCTTGTCCACTGACTTCTTGGAGGCCTGGGACTTTCTCATCTTCTTTACTTCTTTGCCCAGCTCTTCGATCACTGACACGTGCTGTGCCAAAGTAGCCATGACCATGTTCTGGTTCTCCAGGAGCTTCTTCAATGTCTCTTAAACTGATGGGGGCATATAAGGTGCCAGAATAGAAGACTGTGCTGCAACAGTACTGGATAAGTCAGACAACTTTTGCAGTGGCTGTCTGCATCCAGCTGTTGAGGCTCGCCAATTCCTAGAAGACTCGCAGCGCAGAAAGTGGAGAAGTAGGCATGGGCACCAGCTTCAAAGCCGATGTGGAACCTGTAATAGGAACTGCTGTAGGAACTGAGGATGGTGGTGGAGGCATGGCTGCGATACTAGATGAAGGCTCGGTCGAGGTGGATGGAACATCAACAGCCTCTGCAACTACCACCGATGGCTCATCAGACTGGCATGTAGTGGTAGACGGCTGGCCCTTTTTCTTAGGATTATGTGCATACATCAATGAGTACCATGAGAAAGGCTTCTTCGCCTACACCTTTATATCAAAGTCCCTCGGCTCTACCCTCGCATCTGTGAGATACTCTGTAATGGTGTTGGGATACGGGTAGGGTGTGTCAGCTTGCCGGGCAACCACAAAGATGTTGGCCGACATCACGACACCCACATTGATAGGGTACCCGGCCATGATGGAAGTAAATAGAACTACCCGAGGGATCGAAAGATATGTCTCATTTTAGCACGGGCCTAGTCTGCTGCATACAAAGGTTTGCCACCCCTTTATCTCGAAGCTCAGAGTGCTCCTGTGAATAGAAACCCCTGCTGTGATCCATGGTGGCGGTGGCCCAGGAGCTGCTAGAATATTTGTTAGCCAAAGACGAGCTGCATCCCCAAGTGCATATTTCTCTAAGTACTATGTGGGCTCGATATCATAAAATCCCAAGTAGGTATTCAATATGTGCTGATCAAATCGCACCTTGAGGTTTCTCACTTTTGTCACCTTTGTCCATTTCTTGATATGCGCCACATTAGCGTAGAATTCCCGAACAAGGTACTCCTTAGCATCCACCACGCTCTGGGTAAACCATATCCACCCTTTGCGCTCCAAACTATCTTAATACTATAGGGTTATACCTCTCCAGATCTTTTAACTGAAACTGTCGTTCAAGAGCGAGTGACCTCACTGGCCACCATTCACGAAAACTGGAGTAAGCAGTCAAGCTGATTAGTCGGTCCTCCCATACCTAATCTTCCCATACCTCTTTCTTCTTCGACCGCTCAGGGCTGGCAGCTGTAGCATCTCCCCATCTGCCATCATCGGAGATGTCCTGAACTGATATCTCTGGTGCCTGAGGGACAGGTGTGGTGGAAGATTTAGAAGCCTGACTAGCACTCTCCGAACCCTCGGAAGTTCTATGAGATGTGGACGATTCGTCTCTGAGTTGATACCTCTCTGGAGGCCTTGACTGGACAGCCGGTTGCTCATGTACAGAGCCTGAGTTGCCCTCTGATGCTTCCCTAGATGGGGCATAAGAACTGGTCTCGGAAAGGTCTGCACCTTTCCCTCTGCCGGCTGCTATTTTCTTTTCGATTTCATGTTGTTGGGCACTAGGTAAGGGTCTTTTCCCTCATCCCCGAGAAGGGTCACCCCTTCCTTTCGAAGTATCGCCTCTGCCTCTAGATCGCACCATTTTATGTACAAAGCAAAGGTAATTGTTAGTTGCAGTTCAAGTTCAAACATGCAATGAGATCTGTAAGGATACATCAAAAGGCACAGGGAGGAAACACAGTTAAAATCGCAGTCCGGCTGCAAAAAGGGCCTTGCGGACCGCATAATTTTCTTTTGCGGCCGCAGATTTTGATTGCGGTTCACACATTTTATCCTGCGGCCGCAACTCAGATACCACAAATATGCCAACTCTCTGATAACAGAAAATTGGATGTTTTGCGACCGCAACCTATTTTCTGTGGTCCGCATAATTTTATTGCGGCCGTACATTGAATCACAAATAGCACCCTTCTCTGAAGACAAGAAAAGAACTATTTTGCGGCTGCAATGGAAATTCTGCGGTCCGCACAATTTTCCTTGCGGCCGCAGACTCATGCTTATTTAAACTTACCTAGAATCAACTTCTGCGGACCGCACAATTACTTGTGCGGCCGCAAATTCCAACAATTACGAACAATTCGGCAATTTTATATAGGGCTTGCAATGTTTTGCACAAATTTTGACATGGAAATAACGTATAAGCATGAAAATCTATTGACCCATTTCCCTTAGAGTATTTATCAGTTTACCCACTATAGATTTAACCCCCACAAGTATGTACAATTAGATTCAATAGACAAGTGGCCTAAAATTAATTAAAAAGCTATGAATTAAACTAAAAATTGAAAAATCTAACAAGTAATTGAAGCATACTAGATATGAATGAGTGCAAGAAATGAGTGATCAACAGTTGCTAGGCGTGTGGGCAGTTGATTTAAGAAGAACTTTCAAATTGGTGCAAGTTTTGTGCTCAGAGAGGGAAAAGGGGAACAATGACCCTAGACCCTCTATTTATACCTATTGATTTTGCTAAGGGAAAGAGAAGAGAGTGCGACCGCAGAATTCCAATTGCGGTCCGCACTCTATTACCTGGGGGCTTAGATGCCTTTTGTTTTTGCGGACCACAGATTTTGGTGTGCGACAGTAGATCATTTGTTGCGGACCGCAGATTTCATGTTGCGGCCACAAATCAGCTATTTTTCTGACAAGTCAACTTCAGAGAGCTATTTTCCACCTTCAATTTATGCGGTCCATAATGTAATTGTGTGGCCGCAGAGCACCTTCTGCTGCAATAACCAAAATTGTGTGGTCCGCACAATGCAATTGCGGTCCGCAATTCTTTCCACATTAAACCAGATTTCTGGGCACAATTCCTGTAAAGCACACTCATCCCCTGCAACACACTTCAAATCAAGTTAGCACAAAAATGACTCCTAACTACAAAAGAAACAAAGAAAAGAAAAAGAAACATGGGTTGCCTCCCAAAAAGCGCCTGATTTAATGTCGCGACATGATGCATATTACCATCATTCGAAATGAATCACCGCCACAACATGGCCATCACCAACTTTTCCCAAAAAGTACTTCATCCAGTGACCATTGACTTGGAATACCTCAATATTTTTGTTCTTCAAGTCCAATGCACCAAAAGGCGTCACACCCACAATTTCAAAGGGACCACTCCATTTAGATTTTAGCTTTCTGGGAAACATCCTCAACCGTGAGTTGAACAACAATACGAGATGCCCACCTTAAACTCTTTATTCCAAATGTATTTGTCATGAAGATATTTCATCTTTTCTTTGTACAAGGACGAACTTTCAAAAGAATGATACCGGAACTCATCCAATTCATTCAAATGTGCAACCCTCAAATTTGCTGCTACATCCCAATCAAGATTCAACTTCTTTAGAGCCCACATAACTTTGTGCTCAAGTTCCACCGGAAGATGACAAGCTTTTCCGAACACCAACCAGTATGGAGACATTCCGATAGGTGTTTTGTAAGACGTCCAATAGGCCCATAATGCATCATTGAGCTTCTTTGACCAATCCATCGGTTAGCATTCACTGTTTTAGACAAAATACTCTTTATCTCCCGGTTGGAGACTTTTACTTGACCGCTAGCTTGTGGATGATAAGGAGTTGTGACTTTATGAGTAACACCATACTTGCTAAGTAAAGTGTCAAAAGCCTTGTTGCAAAAATGCAACCCCCATCGCTTATGATAGCCCGCGGAGTACCAAACCTTGCGAAAATATTCTTCTTCAAGAACGCCACCACACTTATCGCTTCATTGTTGGGTAGAGCAATGGACTCAACCCATTTAGACACATAATCAACTGTGACCAAGATGTAGGTATTTCCACAAGAACTCATAAAAGAACCCATGAAGTCAATACCCAACACATCAAAGATATCAATCTCCAAAATGGTAGTGAGAGGCATTTCATTCATCTTCGAGATTCCACCGGCCCTTTGACATTCATCATATCTTTTCACTAAATCACTTTCATCCTTGTAAAGAGTGGGTCAATAGAAACCACAACTTAGCACTTTGGCCGCCGTTCTTGTTCCACCATGGTGACCACCATATGACGAAGAATGACATGCCTCAAGAATTTTACCTTGCTCTTCTTCCGGTACACATCTTCTAATTAACCCATTCGTACAAATCCGAAAAAGTTATGGCTCATCCCAATAATAATCTTAACAATCCCATTTGAGCTTCTTCCTTTGGTTTGAAGAGAACTCAACCGGGATGATTCAACACACAAGGAAATTTGCTAGATCCGCTAACCATGGCACCTCCTTCATTGAAATAGCCAAGAGTTGCTCATCGGGGAAGGAATCATTGATTTCAAGGCCATCATGCAGCCTCCCCTCCTCCTCCAAACCAGACAAGTGGTCCGCCACTTGATTTTCACTCCTTCTTCGATCTTGGATGTCGATATCAAACTCTTACAACAAAAGCACCCATCTCATCAACCGAGCTTTGGAATATTTCTTGCTCATAAGATAGCGAAGTGCCGCATGATCCGTGTAGACAATAACTTTTGCACCCATCAAGTACGGGCAAAACATCTCAATTGCAAACACAATGGCAAAGAGCTCTTTCTCTATAAAGGTATAGTTGACTTGGGCACCATTCATGGTATTACTAGCATAGTAGACCGAATGAAAAATCTTGTTGATGCGTTGCCCCAAAATAGCCCCAATCACTACGTCACTAGCATCACACATGAGCTCAAAAGGAATACTCCAATTAGGAGCGGTGATAATGGGAGTGATTGTCAATTTGAACTTTAACAATTCGAAGGCTCTCATGCAATCAACATTGAAGTAAAACTTAGCATCTTTCTCTAAAAGCTTACACAACGGGTTCACCACTTTAGAGAAATCCTTGATGAAGCGCCGGTAAAACCCTGCGTGGCCTAAGAAACTTCGCACGCCTTTCACCGAAGTTGGAGGTGAAAGTTTAGAAATCACCTTAATCTTTGCCTTGTCGACTTCAATGCCATTCTTTGAGATCTTATGGCCAAAGACAATGCCTTCCTCGACCATGAAATGATACTTCTCCCAAATTAGCACCAAATTTGTTTCTTCACATCTTGCCAATACTTTATCCAAATTTTCCAAGCAATCATCAAAGGAATTCCCAACCACCAAGAAGTCATCCATGAAAACTTCAAGGTAGTCCTCCACCATATCCGTGAAGATAGCTATCATACACCTTTGAAAAGTCGTCGGTGCATTACATAACCCAAATGGCATCCGCTTGAAGGTAAAAGTACCATAGGGACATGTAAAGGTTATTTTCTCTTGATCCTTCGGAGCAATAAGGATTTGGTTGTAGCCCGAATATCCATCTAGAAAGCAATAGAAAGCGTGGCTGTCCAACCTATCAAGCATTTGGTCAAGGAATGGAAGTGGAAATTGATCATTCCTTATGACTTTGTTAAGCTTGCGATAGTCCATACATACTCTCCAACCGATCACCGTTCTTGTAGGAATCAACTTATTCTTGTCATTAGTGACCCCCGTCATGCCCCCTTCTTTGGGACACATTGCATCAGAGATGTCCACAAACTATCGAAAATGGGGTAGACAACTCCGGCATCCAACCACTTGATAATATCCTTCTTGACCACTTCTTGCATAGACTCATTGAGTCTCCTTTGATGTTCAATAGTTGGTTTGGCATCCTCATCCAAGTTGATCTTTTGCATGCAAAATACGGAGCTTATTCTCCGAATATCCGCCAATGTCCATCCAATAGCCTTTTCCCTCTTATGTAGCACCTCCAATGTAGAGTCTATCTGCACGTTAGTCAAATAAGAGGAAAGAATAGCCGGTAAAGTAGAACAAGGGCCAAGAAATTCATACCGCAGATGTGGAGGCAATGGCTTCAATCCAAGGTAGGAGGCTCTTCAATGGAAGGCTTTGTAGGAGGAGTTTTCCTATTTTCAATATCCAAGGATAGATTCCTGGGTGCATAGTTATACGACCCCATTCATTGCAAAGAGTTCACACATTTTATGAAGCCATCCATCTCGTCATCATCAAAATTGAGCAAAACGGCCTCCAACATATCACCCACATTGATCGTGACACTTGTATCATCAACAATCACATCGGTCACCAAGTCCAAAAATGAACACACTTCATTGCTATTTGGTTGCCGCATGGATTTGCACACGTGGAATGCCACTTTTTCATCACCCACTTGAAAAGTGAATTCTCCGGCTTCCACATCACAAAGAGCCTTCCCCGTAGCAAGAAAAGGTCTTCCAAGAATAATCGACACCTCATAATTCACTTCACAATCAAGAATGAAAAAATCCGCTGGAAAAATGAATTTATCAACACGAACCAATACATCTTCAATCACTCCCAACGGTCTCTTTATTATATGATCGACCATTTGTAATCTCATAGAGGTGGGTCTTGGTTGCCCAATTCCCAAGGTTTTGAAAACCGAATAGGGCATCAAATTGCTACTTGCCCCAAGATCACAAAGAGCTTTAGCAAACTCGACACTTCTAATTGTACAAGGAATTGAAAAAGCACCGGGATCTTTCAATTTAGGAGCCATTTAATGCACAATTGCACTCACTTGATGACTAACTTTGATAGTTTCAAAATTCATCGACAGCTTCTTTGTCACCAAATCCTTCATAAACTTTGCATAACCGGGCATTTATTCCAAAGCTTCCACTAATGGCACATTGATTAAGAGACTCTTCATCATTTGAATGAACTTTTTGAATTGATTCTCGCCATTTTTCTTGGCAAGCCTTTGAGGGTAAGGAGGTAGAGGCTTAAGCAATGGTGCCTTAGCCTTTTGTACTACCGGCTCCGGTATGTCAATAATGTGATCCCTAGACGGGTTCACCTCCTCTTGTGTCTCTACCACATTATCATCAATATCAATCCAAACTTCATCATTTGATTGCATCACATTGCTCGGGACCTCTTCTTCTTGTACCACTTTCTCATCATCTACAAGTTGACTTTGACTTGAGATGGGTGCATTCCCACCTTTTCCATTTCTTGTAGTAACGGCCATAAAATGCCCCTTATTGTTCCCACCCTTTGAGTTTACCACCGTGTCACTTGGTAGTGCCCCATTAGGACGAGAATTTAAAGCTTTGAGAGATTTTCCCCATTTGAACTTCTAAGTTGCGGATCGATGTGTTGTGTGAGGCAAGTTGAGCATCCAAATCGGCATTCTTGTCTATCATTTGCTTGAACATGTTCTCAATATGACCCATTTCATTGTTAGAAGAACTAGGACCATGGGAAGGATAAAGAAGCGGGTTGTTCGGTTGTTGATACATCGGGGGCCTTTGAAAACCTGACCCTCGATTGCCTTGATTATTGTTCCATCCACCTTGATTGTTACCTCCCCAATTTCCTTGATTATTGCCATTCCAATTTCCTTGATTGTTATTGTTATGTCAATTCCCTTGATTGTTTTCACCACTTCAATTACCTTGGTTGTTAGAATTCCAATTGCCTTGATTGTTTTGAGGTCGCCATTGTTGTTGATTTGGACCTTGGGAATTATTTCATTGCCCTTGAAAGTTATTCACATATTCCACCTCCTCGTCTTGTTCATTGTAATAATCGTCTTGATCAAACCCACTATCATCTTGCACAAAAATGTCCACTAGTTGTTGCACTTGTGGACCCTTGGTTTTTTGTTGGTTCACCATCATGTTTACTCCCTCTATGGCGTTGACTTGCCTAGGATGTTGCACTTATTGAAGTTGAGCCTTTGCTAGTTGGTTCATGGTGGTAGTCAATTCAGCTATGGCTTGCCCATGGTCATGCAACTCTTTGTGGAGGTGAATCACGTTGGGATCACCTTGTGGAAAATTAGCCCGGGATTTTCATGACGATGATGTATCCACCATTTCATCTAAAATCTCACATGCCGCCGCATAAGGCATAATCATGAAGTTCCCATCGGCAAGTAGATTCACTACACATTGGTTGGTTGTGCTGATTCCACGATAGAAAGTTTGTTGAATCATGTTCTCCGTCATATCGTTGTTGGGACATTCTTTAACCATTGTTCTATATTGCCCCCATATCTCGTGTAGTGGTTCATTGGGCTCTTGCTTGAATGCTATAATATTATCCCTAAGTGTAGCCATGTGCCCCGGAGAGAAGTACTTAGAAATGAACTTTTCCGCCAATTCATCCCAAGTGTGAATGGAATAGTTCGGCAAACGTTCCAACCAATCTAAATCTTTCTCCCGTAGATAGAAGGGAAAAATCCTTAGCCTCAAAGCATCCTCGGTGACATTTGTTTGTTTACTCCACTAACACGTGTCTACAAGCCCCTTCAAATGTTTGTATGCATTTTGACCTGGAGCACCGGTGAAGAACCCTCGTTGCTCTAACAAAGTGAGCATCACATTGGTTATTTGAAAGTTGCCTGCCCTAATACGGGGAGGGACTATTGCACTTGCATATCCTTCATTGTGTAACACCCGGTGTGGAGCTGCTCATGGTGGAGGTGGGGGTGGAACGGTCACATTGTCATGAGGCATCGGCCTCTTCTATTGGTTTGAGGTTCAAGAGAAACCTCATCCACTTGATCATCCTCAATGTCCATATCTCCCAAAGTAATATTTCCAAGCTCATTATTTTCCATGGTTGTACCTAAAATTTCTCAAACACGTTAGTAACACGGAAGGCAAAGAAGATATTCCAAAAATACACCCAAATATATAGATAACATCATTTTTAACTTTACGACAATGATGCCAAAAATTGATCGCATCCAAATGCACACCGCTAAAAAGGTATGAAACGGTCGTGTGCAATTATAATAACCCAACGAAGAGTCGGGGTCGAATCCACAAGGAGCTAGATGGGAGTTAGGGGTATATATTCTAATACGTGAAATTGAATTATCTCAATTTGCACTTTCACAAAAAGGGTTTTGCTTCTATTTCTATTTTTTTACTAAAGTTTGCAGAGTAAAGAAATAAGACTAGGATAGTTGTTTTTGATGTTTTTCAAATTGGTAAAATGCCTAGGGTTGTGACCATCATCAAAGTGTTTGCCTAATGGGATAAAAACCTTAATGTTCATTTTGTTGATCGGGGTGTGTTGTAGCTATCAACTCTCAATTACCCACTCAATACCTCTCGGTTAGAGAGTGGTTTTGGCCAATTTGGCTTTCTCAAGACAAAATGGGTATCACACAAAACAATTGATAAAAGCTCAAATCGGGTTATTACTATCTCTAGGTTGAACCCTTTGATTGGGTTAATCAATCTCTCGGTTGACCCAATTTCTTGTTAGCCAAGTTTTCCTAGACTAAGTCTCTCTTTCTCAAGTAGAGACTAAGTTGAATAGGCATGAACCAATGTTTGCAACCATTAATTCGACAAATTAAATCATGAACTAGGCTAAATAACAAATACCCAATCATAAACAAGCACTAATTTAATTACCCACAAGGTTAACACACTAGGGTTGAGTCACAACCCTAGTAAAAATCTAGCTACTCATGCTTGGGGTTGAAGAAGAAGAAGAAACACTAATTAAACTCATAATGTAAGCTTAAAATAATAAAATCTATTGTAAAATACACCAAAATATAGTAAACTTCCAAAAGAGGCAAAACTCTTCTATTTATATAAGTTTGAAAATCCCGGACAAAAATACCCCTCGAGAGGTTCTGCGGTCGCATAATTCCATGTGCGGTCCACAGATGTCTATCTTGCAGGAGCTGGGATTCTATGGCCGCATAATTCTAAACTGCGGCCGCGAGGCAATATTTCTGTTGTCCGCAGATTTTGCACTACGGCCGCAAGGCACTCTTTTGTGGTCCGCAATAGTATGATTGCAGCCACAATATAATCTTCTGCGGCCGCACAAATCTTGTGCGGACCGTAATTCGAGGAAATTTTGGACTTGGCTTTTTTTTGTCAACTCTCTGATCTTGGATCCTAACCCAGCTTTTGCGGCCACACAATTCATGTACTGTCCTTAATTTGCTCAGAAGTCTGTTGAGTTTTTATTCCTTGATTGCGGCCGCAGATGAAATTCTTCGGACCGCACAATGTAAGCTTCTGTGCCTTTTATTTCCTTATGTTTAGACTACTCCTTTTTGAGTTGGATTGCATCTCGGGAGTCCAACATCTAGCATTCCTGCAATTTTTCACATTTCATTAGTTTCGGGAACACAATTTCAATGCTTTTAGACTAAAACAAAAGCTAAAAGATGCTAACAAGTAGTCAAAATCCCCACTTATCACTCTGCGAAGAGGTGGTGATAAGAGTTTATTCGGAGCAGGCCAATAGGTTCACCTCCTCACACTTGAGCTCAATTTTCACAGTTATTCTTAGAGAAGTTCATCCCCTTCACTCAGAGAGAGGATTTTCGCAGCCAGTTTGAGCACCTTCAGCAAGGTAGCATGATCGTTACCCAATATGAGACCAGATTCGTGGACCTAACCCGCCATGCAGCTATCTTGATCCCTACAGAGAGAGAGAGACAGGTTGTGAAGTTTTATAGATGTCCTTACTTAAGGCACCAGGCTACGGATGGCCAGAGAGACCGAGGATGATCTTTCTTTTACTCGGGTAATGGAGATTGCTAGGCGGATCGAGAGGATTTATGGATAGGGTAGAGAGGAGACTTCTAAGAAGAGGCCTCATCATTTTGGCAGTTTCTGTGGTGCCTCGTCTGAAGGCAAGGGTTCATTTGGTAGAGGCCATCCTATTAGGCATGTTTAGTCAGCACTTCAGGTATCACATGGTGCTTCAGGTAGCCACAGTGCCTATGGAACTCATCTCGAGTAGCTAGTATACAGTACACCTTCAGCTCCGGTTAGTGCACCTTCGATTTAGAGTTATTAGGGTGGTTATTCAGGTCGACAAGGTCAGTTCCAGGGTCAACAGTCATGTCAGTCGAGGGCTTGTTTTACATGTGTGGATCCAAGGCACGTCGCGAGATTTTACCTTAGGTCACATAGCATCATGCCACGGCAGGTTACTCATGCCATGGTTCCAGCATCGGTTGCTCCACATCCACTCTGCCAGCTAGAGGCGGGGGTTAGGCAACTAGAGGTGGAGGTCAGACATCTAGAGGTGGAGGTCAGTCAGTGAGAGGCCGTCTCATAGGTGGAGGTCAGATTGGTGGGGCTCAACCTCGTTACTATGCATTTGAGCTAGACCAGAGGCAGAGTCGTGTGATGCGGTTATCACAAGTATAATTTCAGTTTGTCATAGAGATGCATCCATTTTATTTGGCTCGGGTTTTACTTATTCGTATGTGTCATCCTATTTTGCTTTATATTTAGATATGTCTCGTTATTCTTTGAGTACTCCTATTTATATGTCTACACACGTTGGGAATTCTATTATAGTGGACCGAGTCTTGCGTTCTGGTTTGGTCACTATTGGGAGCTATGAGACTAGGGTTGACCTTATGTTACTTACTATGGTAGATTTTGATGTGATTTTGGGCAAGGATTAGTTTTGATCGTATCACGATATCTTGGATTGTCACGCCAAGACTGTGACGTTAGCCATACCGGGGTTGCCTAGGTTGGAATAGAGAGGGATTGTTAGGCACTCCACGAGCAAGGTGGTTTCATATGTGAAGGCTCGGCACATGGTCAAGAAGGGGTGATTGGCATATTTGGCTTATATCCGTGATTCTAGTGCCGAGGTGTCTTTTATGGATTCAGTTTCAGTTGTGAGTGAGTTCCCAGAGGTGTTTCCTATAGACTTGTCGTGTGTGCCACCCTACAGAGATATCGACTTTTGTATTGACTTGGTTCTGGGTACTCGGCCTATTTCTATTCCACCATATCGTATTGCTCCAGTTGAGTTGAAAGAATTGAAGGAGCAGTTGCAAGATTTGCTTGACAAGGGATTCATTAGACCTATGTCTCGCCTTAGGGTGCACTGGTGTTGTTTGTGAAGAAGAAAGACGGATCGATGAGGATGTACATAGATTATTGGCAGTTAAACAAGGTCACTATCAAGAACAAGTATCCGTTGCCGAGGATTGATGGCGTATTTGACCAGCTTCAGGGTGCCAAGGTGTTTTCCAAGATTGATTTGAGGTTGGGCTAGCATCAGGTGAAGATTAGGGCATCAGATGTCCCTAGGATAGCTTTTCGGACTCGGTATGGTCACTAAGAGTTCTTGGTGATATCGTTTGGCATGACTAAGGCCTCTGAATCCTTTATGGATTTGATGAACCGGGTGTTCAAGCCTTATCTAGATTCTTTCGTGATCATCTTCATTGATGATATTTTGGTTTACTCCCGTAGTCGAGAGGAATATGAGCAGCTCCTACGGATTGTATTTCAGACTTTGAAGGATCGTCAGTTATATGACAAGTTTTCAAAATGTGAGTTCTAGTTAGACTCAGTTACCTTTTTGGGCCATGTTGTGTTTTTCGATGGAATCAAGGTAGATCCCAAGATGATTGAGGCAGTTCAGAACTGGCCTAGACCTACTTCAGCTACATAGATTCAAAGCTTCTTGGGTTTGGCGGGTTATTATCACCGGCTCGTGGAAAGGGTTTCATCTATCTCAGCCCCATTGACCGAGTTGACCCAAAAGGGTGCTCTTTTCAGATGGTCCTGTGAGTGTGATATGAGCTTTCAGAAGCTTAAGACTAAATTGACTATATCCCTAGTGTTGGTGTTGCCTACAGGTTCAGGATCTTAAACTGTGTATTGTGTTGCATCGCGTATTAGACTTGGCATTGTATTGATGTAGGACGGTAGGGTGATTTTCTACGTATCTCGTCAATTGAAGGTTCATGAGAAGAATTACCATGTGCATGACTTTTGGAATTGGAAGCCATTATTCACCCGCTAAAGATTTGGAGGCACTATCTATACGACGGTCCATGTGAGGTCTATACCGACCGTCAGAGTCTCCAACACCTGCTCAAATAGAAAGACCTTAATTTGCGGCAGTGGAGATGGTTAGAGTTACTGGAGGACTATGATATCACCATATAATATCATCTAGGGAAGGCCAATGTAGTGGCTGATGCATTGAGTAGGAAGGCTGAAAGCATGGGTAGTTTGGCATATTTACCAGCAGTGCAGAGGCCACTAGCCGTGGATGTTCAGGCCTTGGCCAATCAGTTCATGAGGTTGGATGTTTCGAAGCCTAGCTGGGTTCTTGCTGTGTGGTGGAACAGTCATCATTGTTGGAGCGTATCAAGGCTCACCAATTTGATGATCCTCACTTATTGGTGTTGAAATACACGGTGCAACGGGGTGGTGATAAGGAGGTTATGATTAGAAATGATAGTGTTATGCGGCTTCAAGGCCGGATTTATGTTCCAAATGGTGATGGGTTGAGACAGCTGATCCTTGAGGAGGCTCATAGTTCACGCTATTCCATTCTCCCAGGTGTCACGAAGATGTACCGTGACTTGAAACAACTTTATTGGTAGCAGAGGATGAAGAAGGATATTGTTAGTCATGTCTCTCGGTGTTTGAAGTGTCAACAGGTGAAGTACAAGTATCAGAAACCAAGTGGGTTGACTCAGATATTGGAGGTACCAGAGTGGAAGTGGGAGCGCATCCTATGGATTTTGTGGTAGGCTTACCACAAACTTTGAGGAAATATGACACAATTTGGGTTATTGTGGACCGACTGACTAATTCTGAACACTTTATTCCGGTGATGACATCCTATTCTTTAGAGCGATTGGCTTAGATTTACATCCGGGAGATTATCCGCCTGTACAGCGTGCCCATTTACATTGTTTTTGATCGGGGCACGCAGTTCACATTGCATTTTTGGAGAGCCGTGCAGCATGAGTTGGGTACGCTGGTCGAGCTGAGTATCACATTTTATCCTCCAACGGACGGACAATTCGAGCGCACTATTCATATTTTGGAGGACATGTTGCAGGAATGCTCTATAGATTTCGGGGGTCAGGAAGACTGATTTTTACCTCTAGTGGAGTTTGCCTACAACAATAACTATCATTCGAGCATCCAGATGGCTCCGAGGCCTTATATGGGAAGCGATGTCATTCGCCGATCGGTTAGTTTGATATTGGTGAGGCTAGATTGTTGGGTACAAATTTGGTCTGTGATGCTTTGGAAAAGGTTATGGTGATTCAGGAGCGGCTTCGTATAACTCAATCCAGGCAAAAGAGTTACGCAAACCGGAAGGTTCGAGATGTGGCTTATATGGAAGGTGAGAAGGTTCTTATCTGAGTGTCACCTATAAAGGGCGTGATGCTGTTTGGGAAGAAGGGTAAGTTGATCCCTAGGTTTATTGGCCCGTTCGAGATCTTGGAGAGGGTTCGAGAGGCTGCTTACAAGCTTGCATTGCCTCCTAGCCTAGCATGGGTACATTCGGTATTTCACGTTTCCATTCTTCGAAAGTACCATGAGGATAGATCACATGTCTTGGATTTTAGCATGGTACAGCTTGATGAGAATGTGACCTATGAGAAAGAGCTGGTAGCTATTCTAGACCGGCATGATCGTAAGTTGAGGTCTAAGAGTTTTCCTTCTATGAAAGTGCATTACAGAGGTCAGCTGATTGCGGAGTCTACGTGAGAGTACGATTTTGATATGCAAAGTAGGTGCCCACATCTTTTTACCAGTTTAGGTATATTTTTATGTCCATTCGAGGACAAATGTTTCTTTTATAGGTGGAGAATGTGACGACCCGATAGGTCTTTTTAAGTACTAGCCTTTATTTCTGTGTTCCAAGACCTCTCATAGCTTCATTTGATGTTATATGACATGCGTGTGTGGCCCGTATCATTTTTCGAAAAGATTTTGTGTGAAATTTTGGAGAAAACGTGATTTTTGATTTAAAATGAGGCTAGAGTTGACCACGGTCAACACTTTTGGTAAATGACCCCGGTTCGGTATTTTGACGATTCCGGTAGGTTCGTATGATGATTCTGGACTTATACGCATGTTTGGTTAGGGTCCCAAGTGACCTGACGGCGTTTCGGCGCATTATGTGAAAGTTGGCAAAATTGTGTTTCAAATTTGAAATATTGAGTTTTGATGACCGATTCTTGATATTCAATGTTATTTTGATGATTCGTGGTAGAGAGAGAGAGAGAGAGAGAGAGAGAGAGAGAGAGAGAGAGAGAGAGAGAGAGATTTTGTATGATGTTATTACACTTGTGTGCATGTTCAGATTTGATCTTGAGGGGCTCAGTTGAGTTTCGGTTATGTTTGGAATGATGTTGGAACTGCTGAAGCAAAACAACTGTTAGTGTGAAGTTGCAGGTCTCATATTTGCGAGAACCTGAACGCAATTGCGAGCTTCGAATTTGCGATGTCAGGCTCGCAAATGCGAAAGTGGGTTGGGACTGAAGACTTCGCAAATATGTAGATAGGGCAGCAATTCCGAATAGGGGTAGTCGCATTCGCAGTCCAGCAGTCGCATTTGTGACATTGAGCAGGGGCAGGCAGCTTCGCAAATGCGAAGGATAAGTCGCATTTGTGATATTTTTGGTCTGTTGTACTGGTCGCTTTTGCGATCAGCTGTTCGCAATTGCGAACAAGAGTTAGCAATTGCGACGAGTGCAACTGGGTAAAAGTTGGAAAAAACGGAACTTAGCTCATTTTACACCATTTTTCAATCCTAAGCTCTCTAAAGGTGATTTTTGAAGAGGATTTTCTTCCCAAATTCACTAGTAAGCAACTTTAACTAGTTATCTATCAATTTCAAATACTTTTTCATAAAGTTTAACGTCAAATCTATAAATTTCAAGGTAGAAATTAGGGGCTTTGAGTAGAATTTGTCAATTTTGTAAAAATTGAGATTTAGACCTCGAATTGAGGTCGAATTTCGAAACAAATCTCATAACTAGGCTCGGGGGTGAATGGATAATCAGAATTTAGTTTGAATCTCAGATTTTGACCAAACGAGCCCGGGGTTGACTTTTGTTGACTTTTTCGAATGTGATCAAATTGAACCTTTTTAATTCGTGGGTAGTTTCTAAAGCTTGTTTTGTATTGTTTGAACAATAATTGGCTAGATTCGATTGGTTTGGAGGCTTGTTCGAAAGAAAAAGAAGTGGTTGATTAGGTAAAATTGAATCTATTTACTATGTGAATTATGTATTGGGGGCGACGTATATGAAAGGTGACGAGTGTATATGCGCGGGCCATGGGATAAGCATGTGAGTGAAATTTGTCTTGCTTGTACCATGTTAACTTTCTTATTATGTCTTCCATGCCTTAGATATAATTTTTATTAATTCTTTGCTTACTCGCTTTCAAGTTACTTCTTATATTGAACTTGTTGCGATATTGGGTGTTGAGAACGTGAAAATTATTGATCGGTCATTGACTCTAATTGTGGAAATATTTTCATATGAAAAATGGGTTTAATATTATTGTTAAAGATGAATTTTCTTCCTACCTTGCTTGGTATTGTGTTGTTGTGATTGCTTAGTGAGGAAGAGCGAGAAGCACGAAGGGTGTTGTTGTGCCTTGATTGCATATTGATATTCTTGCTTGAGTGAACGTGAGGCTAAAGCCCGAAGGGTGATGCCGTGCATTTTCTTGCTTTATTATCATTATCATATGAGAATGAGGGTAAAAACACGAAGGATGATGCTATGCTCATGCTTATTTATATTACATGGTGGGGGTGAGAGTAAAAACATGAAGGGTGATACCGCGCACTTGCATTATGATATATGGTGAGGATGAGAGTAAAAGCACGAAGGGTGATGCCGTGCAATTTATTGGCTTTATTGCTTTGACTTGATATTTGAAATATGGATTTGACTTGATGGTTTCGGTATTTATTTTGAAAGAGGTTTACTTGATGATTCTTTCTTGTCGTTTCTGCTTGTTGTCCCTTTCTACATGTCCCTACCCTATTGTTATTTTGATTCTAACATCAACTTGCCTAGCACGTGAAATGTTAAGCGCCATCACGGTCCCGACGGTAGGAATTCCGAGTCGTGATATTTAGTAGGTGTCTTGTCTTAGCCTTGTCACTACCTCGTCGGGGTTAGGCTCGACACTTACTGAGTATATTGGATCGGTTGCACTCATACTACACATTTGTATTTGTTGTGAAGATTCTGACGTCAGTACCGACAGAGCCTCGAGAGGTGCTTAGCAGATACTGCGTTGGTGATTTGAGGTACAGCTGCATCCTGTTCGCATGCCTTGAGTCATTATCTTACCTCTATTATACTGTTTTTACTTTATTCGGGCAGTGATATATTTCTTTCATAACCTTATATTTTGTTGGATCTAAAAGTGCATATACTTGTGACACCAAATCTTGGGGTGGTTTACATTAGTGACTGGTTTTAGAACTTTATTATGTTATCACAGAGCTGTTTTTACGTTATATTATTGATCAGTTCTTAGATATTTAATGCTTTTCTTTTCGTAATATTTATTGTGTTCACTTGCCTAGCGAGCGGTGTTAAGGCCCATCAATGACCCTGAATGGTTGAGATTTTTGGTCGTGACATCCTTACTCTTGAAATCTTAAGGCCCATCAATGGTTTCATCTAGATCAAATAAATTAGCACGCTAAGATCATCAAACAAAGTTTTTGTAGATTTTGCGGAATGTTAGTATTATGCAGATTCCCAGATTTGTAGATTTACATTTGTAGACAAATAAGAGAAAACTTCATCTCATCCTTGGATTGTAGACGAGGATCTCGCTAGTTAAATACATTTGCAGTTAACTATTGTAGACTTAAGCAGATTTGATCATGTAACAGCCTTGGACTTTATCGTCGCCGATCTGCTTCCAATTGTTTGCACAAATTTTCTAACGTATAAAAATTAAACTGAAATCACAAATAAAATATTACGAAAAGTAACTTCTTTATGAATTTTTATGGGTACAATTCTGTTTGTTCCCTTAATTCTTATCTCTGAATTGTTCTCTTTGATTTTTGAGGGGTTAAGCTAAGTGTTTCTCTAATATAAGATGATGTAGATTTCCTTGAAATGAATGTGATCTCTATGAAAAGGAAAAACGTCCCTTGATCACTTTGGCAGCTTTGAAAAAGATAATATTTGATGTCATCGATCTCTTTATAAATATTCAATAGGTTTATGGAATTTTTGAGATGTTTTCAAAAGAAATGTGTAACCTCTTTTATAGGTGTGATCTAGGGTGTAGGGAGCCTCCAAGAAATCGTTAATGGACTTTTGGGCTTGTCTCGTAGAGGCCCTACTTAATGGACTTGATCCTTGAAATTTGCATGTCTACAAATGTTCTCTACTTTATGGTTTGTCAAAGTGTATACATGTATCAAACTTGAAACGAGATTGAAGTATCTTCCTCGAATATGATTTTATTTTTTATCTAACAAATATATCTTAAATTTTACACCAAGTTAAACTTTGAACTCATCAAAATAGTCTTAGTAGCTTAGAACTTGCATTTCAAAGCTAATATCAAGTCATCAATGAAGTTTCCATATGTATTAAACTTCTTCATTCAAAGTTGTACTTGAATACTCCTTTTCCTGATAAAGAAATTCTTCCACATAAAAACTTTGTTTAAAATTCAGCAATGCTGCACTTGATAAGTTCAGACATATAAAACTTATAAACCAAGTTAAATTTATCCCACGTGAAATAAAGATCACCTTTGAGTTTGCACAAACATTGTTATTCAAATTGCTTAACTCTTTCAAATAAAGGAGACAGATAAGGAGCTTTTACCGCATATAACCTTTATAAAAGGATGAGATACCTTATGTAATATGCAAAACAACAGCGTTGAGGGACTAAATAGGAGCCATATTGAGCTGTAAAAAGACATCACCTATTGAAAGAAGGCAACTTGGGAAATGAGCCATAAATATAGCTTTAGTGAAGAATCATTTGGCGAATCCCTCTTACAGTTTTGCGGCTTCGGTGAAAGATCATTTTGTTCATCCATCCTTGAGGTTTTTGTTGGGAAAAATAACCCCACAAAAATAATAGTCACGGTATACAACCATAATAAATGCGGATTACTAAAAGTACAGTAACCAATAACAATAATAGGAGAAACAAGGATATCGAGATTTTTACGTGAAAAACCTTTCTGAATAAGGGAAAAATCACATCCCGAGAGGAGCAACTGATATCACAATAGCAAGAAATTTTACACTTTTTAGGCCTGAGTAAAATACTACAAAGACCACTACAACACTCAAAAGAAATAACCCTCTTTTGATATTCCCACCTCACTACAATATCGCTCACACACTCTATTTTCCTCACAAACTATTTTCTTATACCCTGTCTGTGACGCCTCACTCTTCTTTCTCTTTTTCTGATGGTGTGTCTTCAACTGAAACAAAAGCTAGCTATTTATAGCAAAGCAATGACTCACATGATGTCATCCATGACCTCATACCTTGAGTGAACAATAGTATAAACAGAAGAAAAGTTTGTCTTTCGTTTTTCTATATTCAAAGAAGTTTCCTTCAAACTTTTACACATAGGATATGGGGCTGGACTCAACAAATCTCCCCCTCCAGTCCCATTTACATAAAGGAGGAATTTCCAATTGCTCATATAGAGCTTATTCCGACAAATTCTTTGCATAACTCGAACTTGTCC
Source organism: Nicotiana tabacum (assembly GCF_000715075.1). Taxonomy (NCBI): domain Eukaryota; kingdom Viridiplantae; phylum Streptophyta; class Magnoliopsida; order Solanales; family Solanaceae; genus Nicotiana; species Nicotiana tabacum. The sequence continues at coordinate 77,202,655 of NC_134092.1, forward strand.
CTTGGTATCATCTTGGTCAACATATCAGCTGGATTTTCACTCGTGTAAATCTTTTTGACCTGCAAAGATTTGTTCTCTACCTGCTCACGAATCCAATAATATCTAACATCGATATGATTTGTTCTTGTATTACATGGAGTTCTTACTCAAGTCTATTGCACTTTTACTGTCACAATAGACGACATAATCCTTTTGATGCAATTCAAGATCTTGAAGGAACCGTTTAAGCCATATCATCTCCTTGCCAGGTTCAGTAGCGGCAATGTACTCCGCTTCAGTTGTAGAGAGTGCAACACACTTCTGCAATCTCGATTGCTATAATATAGCTCCCCCTAAAAATGTAAACAAATATCTAGTAGTGAATTTTCTATTATCAATAGCAGTTGCCATATCAGCGTCCGTATAGCCCTTCAAGACAGGATCAAATCCTCCAAAACACAAATAGTCTTCTACGGTACCTCTCAGGTACCTGAGTATCCACTTGACTGCTTTCCATTGATCTTTTGCAGAATTTTCGAGAAACCTGCTAACAACACCAACTTCATGAGCTATATTAGGTCTGGTGCATACAATTGCATACATCAGGATTCCGATTGTTGAAGAATAAGGAACTCCAACCATGCCTTTTTTCCTCATTTGTTGTAGGACACATCTTCTTGCTCAACTTCAGATGATTAGCAAGAGGTGTGTCGACTGGATTAGCACTCTTCATATTGAAGTATTCCAGTACACGTTCAATGTACTTCTCCTAAGACAACCACAATTTTCTTCTTGTTCGCTCTCGAACTATCTTCATCCCTAGAATTTATTGTGCTGGGCCCAAGTTCTTCATATCAAATGACTTGGATAAATCTCCCTTCAATTTTGCAATCAGTTCCTTGTCTTTTCCTACAATTTACATGTCATCCACATACAACAACAAAATAATAAAGTCGTTTTCAGAAAATCTTTTGAAGTATATACATGGATCAGAATATGTCTTTATGTAAGTTTGAATTTTCATGAATGAGTCAAACTTCTTGTACCACTGCGGTGGTACCTGCTTCAACCCATAAAGACTCTTATTCAATTTGCACACCATGTGTTTCTTTCCAGATACTTCAAATCCTTTTGGCTGCTCTATATAAATCTCCTCTTCAAAATCTCCATGAAGAAATGCAGTTTTCACATCCAACTACTCCACTTCAAGATCTAGGCTAGCTGCTAAGCTCAAAATTATTCGAATAAAAGTCATTTTGATAACATGTGAGAATATTTCATCAAAATCAATACCTTTTTTCTGTTCGAAGCCTTTTACCATCAATCGAGCTTTGTATCTAACCAACTTGCCATTTCTATCTTTCTTGAGTTTAAAGACACATTTGTATTTGAGTGTTCTTTTATCTTTTGGAAGTTCAACCGGCTTGTACGTTCCATTTTTCTATAGATATTCCATTTCTTCTTGTATGGCTTTCATCCACCGTTTCTTTTCTGGATGGGACATCACTTCCTTTAGACTTTCTGGCTCCCCCTCATCACTGATGAAGACATACTTTGTGGAAGGGTACCTGCATGACTCTACCCTTGGTCTTTCTGATCTCCTCAGAGGTTGAGGTTGTTCTTTTCCCTGAGTGGAGTACTCCACTTCCTCGACATCATCATCAAGTTGCTCCCCCTGCTCAATAACCTCATCAGGTTGCTCCCCCTGCTCAGCAATCTTACAAGTTCTACTTTCTGCACTTGCGGGATTGTTAGAGGTAGAAGGAATGGTAATAAGGTTAGGGATTATACTATTATTGGCCTTCTCTAACTGATTATCTACAGTTCCAACTTTACTTTTTCGAAATATTACATCTCTACTTCTGATGACCTTCTTCTTCACAGGATCCCATAATCTGTACCTGAATTTTTTATCTCCATATCCGATAAATATGCAGGGAAAATATTTGTCATCCAGCTTTGTTCTCTGCTCCTTTGGTACATGTGCAAAAGCTCAGCAACCGAACACCTTCATATGTGAGTACAACACCTCCTTGTTGGTCCAAACTCTCTCTAGGATGTCAAACTCTAATGGAACTAATGGACTCCAATTTATCAGGTAATAGGCTGTCTGAACTGCTTCACCCCAGAATGACTTTGGCAGTTTAGCCATTCTGAGCATGCTTCTCACCTTCTCAACAATGGTGCAGTTCATTCTCTCAGCTACACCATTGTGTTGTGGGGTTCCAGGAACTGTCTTTTCATGTCTGATCCCATGGCTCGAACAGTACTTTTCAAATTCCCTTAAAGTTACTCACCTCCATTGTCAGTTTGGAGACTCTTTAGCTTTCGACCCGTATCCCTTTTCACTAGAGCAATGAAACTTCAGGAAAACTTGAAACACCAGATCTTTGGTTTTCAAGATATAAACCCATAATTTTCATGAAGCATCATCAAAAAAGTAACAAAATATTTGTTACCGGCCATCGATTCTATCTCCATTAGACCACAAATATCAGAATGTACCAAATCAAGTATATTCAATATTTTTTCAGACGATGTCTGAAATGAGACTCTATGTTATTTACCAAATAAACAGTAGTTACAAGGTTTTACCGTAGTACCTTTGGCAAAAGAGATGAGTGATTTCCTGGCAAGAATCTGCAATCCCTTCTCGCTCATATGACCCATTCTTTTGTGCCACAAATCTGCAGAAATCTCATCTTGTGTCGCGTTCAATTCACCTCGGCATATTTCTGTGTTTATCATGTGCAAGGTGCCACGAGCAACTCCCTTTGCAATCACTAATGATCCATTGGTGAGTCTCCACTTTTATTTACAAAATAGTTCTCGTATCCATCTCGGTCCAAAGCTATTCCTGAGATTAAGTTCATCCGCAAATAAGGTACATGTCGCACGTCCTTTAGAACTAATGTGCATCCGATATTTGTCTTGATACAAATATCACCGATCCCTATACTCTTTGATTAACTCGTGTTACCCATTCTCATAGTGCCTAAATTACCTACTACATATCTGCAAAATATTTCTCTTACCGGTATGGCATGGTAAGATGCCGCTGTGTCAACCACCCATTCCGACTCTGGATCTGCCAAGTACATGTATTCCTCTTCCTCATTTATAAAGAGAACAACATTTTCATTGTTCTACACCATGGCGGTTGTATTGTCGTCATTATTCTGGCCACTGCTTTCACTTTTGTCCTTTTTTAGATTTGGGCAATCTCTTTTGAAGTGACCCGGTTGATCACAATTGTTGTAATTTTTGGCTTTTGATTTGGACCGATTCTTGGACTTCCCACGATCTCCGGATTTACCATAGTTTTTTGAACTCCTTTGGTAACTCTTGCCTCTACCTTCTGTGATGAGAGCCTATCCTTGATTTTCAGGCTTCTTTTTCATCTTCTCATTGAGTAGAAGAGCCGATATGATGTCCTTCAACACAATAATAGTTTTACCGTGCAGGATGGTTGTTGCCAAATTATCATACGAAGATGGCAGTGAGTTCAAGAGCAATATGGATTTATATTCTTCTTCGATCTTTACTCCAAGGTTGGCAAGCTGCGTGATTAGTCTATTAAACATATTTAAATGTGACAAAAAATTTGTACCTTCTCCCATATGTAAGGCGTATAATTGCTTCTTCAGATACAATTTATTTGTCAGCATTTTGGACATGCATAAGCATTCTAACTTTGTCCAAATTCCACATGCGGTATCTTCATTAATGACGTTATTTACCACATCATCTGATAAGTGAAACCTGATTGTACTAGCATCCTTTTCATCCAAGTCAGCCCAATCTTCAGTTTCATGGTATCAGGCTTCTTGGTATCACTATCTATTACCTTCTGTAATCCTTGTTGGATGAGCAGATCTCTCATCCTTCTTTGCCATGTTTTGAAACCGCTATCTCCATTAAATTTTACTACTTCGTACTTTACTCTGAACGTTTTAGTTTTTCACCGAGTATAGTACTACCGACCGTGAAGAGTATTTCTGTGAACGAACCGAACCTATGCTTTGATACCAGTTGTTGGGAAAAATAATCCTCACAGAAATAATTTTCACGGTATACAACTGTAATAAATGCGGATTACTCAAAATTAACCAACTGCAATAATAAGAGAAACAAGGACACCGGAATTTTTACGTAGAAAACCCTTCTGAATAAAGGAAAAACCATAGCCAGAGAGGAGCAACTGATATCACTATAGTAAGAAATTTTATACTTTATAGGCCCGAGTAAAATACTTCAAAGACCACTATAACACTCAAAAGAAATAATCTTCTTTTGATATTCTCATCTTACTACAATATCGCTCGCACTCTCTATTTTTCTCACAGATTATTTTCTTATACCCTATCTGTGATGCCTCACTCTTCTTTCTCTCTTTCTGATGGTGTGTCTTCAAAAAAAGCTTGCTATTTATAGCAAAGCAATGAATCACATGATATCATCTATGACCTCACTCCTTGTGTGAACTATAGTATAAACAGAAGAAAAAATTGTCTTCTATTTTTCTATATTCAAAGAAGGCACACAATCTCCTTCAAACTTTCACACATAGGATCTGGGGCTGGACCTCATAGTTTTATAGCTTTAGCAAGGAACCACTTGAATAGAATAAGAGATATTGCCCCAGAGATTGCCCCCATTGTTGAAGAACTCTTTTCTTCGTCATCTCCAAAGAAGACGTAGTTTTTATATTTATCGATTCTACCAAATCTGAGCTTGCTCCTTGTCATCGGGCCAACACAATCACGTTCATTGGATATATCATCATAGATATTATTGCATGCATTGTTGTTGATTTTCCTTACAGCCATCATAGTAATTGATCTAGATTTTGCAAATCTGATTTGTGAGAGGATAGATGAAGAGCAAATTTGGTCCCTCCAAGCATGTCAATCATCCATTAAATAATATCTAAATTTATTCACTTAAAAGTCTGTTTTACATTGTCAAGTTGCAAATAATTAGTTACTAAGATCTGATTATGAGTTATTAAATGATAGGGATAATCCTAAAGGGTCCACTGAATTCCTTATGGGAATTAGAAAATCTTTTCTAATTGATTCTTTATCACACTATGATATTTTATATCCTTGAATGGCCTCATTCGAGAACGGTTGGATGCTAACAAAATTATCAAGGACTGATATTTCTTATTTATATTTAACAATGTTTGAATAGTTCTTTGGGGTTGGTTAAGATATCTTCCCACACTAGCTCTTTCATGCAATAATTCGACTCTATTATACGAATAGCGTTAAGGCACTGCAAAAAAAAGAAAGAAGCAAAATCCAATATGATTTATCGTAATCGATTAGTTAACATCTTGGTTAACCGTATCTTGAAACACAAAAAATATTATCGGCTTATCAAATTATTTAACGAGCCGTGAAAAAATTCAACAAAAGACAGAAATAAATTCACTATCCATTTTACATCAAACAATACGTAGATTAACTCCCGATGTAATAATAAAAGTAAGATATACATGTGGATCGACTCATCAAGTTCACATTGAAATAAGATTCACATAAGGAAAACCACTTGCCATTCGTTGGTTATGATATCCCAAAAACGTCTGAATCGAAATATGATTTTCAAATTAAGTCCCAAATTAATGGATACTGCCAAAAGAAGTGGTAATGCCATACTCAAAAGGGAAGAGATTCATAGAATGGCAGATGCAAATAGTGTTTTTGCACATTTTTGCGTTAATCCATGAACATGATCTGTAAATCTCGATCAGAAAATAACCAAGATTTTTGTTTGAAATAAATTTTTGAGATATGAAAAATTAACTGCGATTTTGTGATTTTAGCGAACCACTCGATGCGTCCTTCTTGCGGCTTTGATGAGGAACCACTAGGATAAAGATCAAGAGATGTTGCTCCTAAAGATTGCAGTTGTTATTTGAGTTATGTTCTTTTTCCCCATCTCCAAAGAGGTAAAGCGTTCGGATCCATCAAAGCCACTAGTCTTGAACATACATCGAGTGATTCAGCCAGCATGACTGCGATCAGCAGATATGGTTGCAGTAACGTTCTTGCTTGAAACATCTTTTCTCTATCTGAAGACCATCACAGTAGTTTTGAAACTTGTATTTTCCAATTTGAAGAAAAAAGAAGTGATGGGCAAAACTGGTCATATCAGGCGTATAAATTTTAAAATATAAAAAATTGACTGCAATCATAATTCTTCTTCTTCAAATACCAAGCTAAAAGAAAAATTAATTTGGAGATTGTAGATTATACAATTCTGAGTTAAATTCAACAATTGCAATTGAGAAAGATGTTGATCTCATATCTCTATGCACTCTCATGGAAAATTTGATATCTTGAGATACGAGTGTCTAAATCATGATCGAATCGATCCTATAAGAACTTGACTCTTATAAACACAAATATGCCGAAGATAGATCCTCAAATTAGCATGGATCAACCCACAAAATATTTTGATTTTGACTCTAGAAATACACGCTGTGACTTTGGACAACATGTTCAATGAGTGTTATTCTTTTTGTTTCTTTTTTACTTGAGATATTCCATGTGGAATTGGTGAGAAACTACTTGTTTCTTCCTCCTTTGGTGATTATAGAGGATTTACTTGAGATATTCCATGTGGAATTGGTGAGAAACTACTTGTTTCTTCCTCCTTAATTCCTTGCGGCTTTGCGGATTTAGCTTAGATGCATCTCACTTGCGGTCCTATATATTTAGCAAGAAATCACTTATTTGGCTCGGAATACAAAATACAATACTTACCGTAGATTAATTACTAAGTACAATTACGTTTATTTTCTTGATTCTTCTTTATTGTAACGACCCGGCCGGTCGTTTTGAGTATTATAACCCCGTTCCTCCATTTACTGTTCAATTTATGCTTTACAGTTATTTTATGACTTGCCGGGGTAGTTGGTTCGGTTCCGAAAGAAATTCGGAGTGAAATGAGACACTTAGTCTCATAATTGAAAATTTTAAGTTAGAAAAGTTAACCGGATGTGGACTTATGTGTAAACGACCTCGGATTTGAATTTCGATAATTTCAATAGCTCCGTATGGCGATTTTGGACTTAGGAGCGTGTCCGGAAAATTAATTGGAGGTCCGTAGTGAAATTTGGCTTGAAATGCCGAAAGTTGAATTTTTCAGAAATTTGACCGGGGAGTTGACTTTTTGATATCGGGGTCGGAATCCGATTCTGAAAATTTGAATACCTCCGTTATGTCATTTATGATTTGTGTGCAAAATTTGAGGTCAATCGGACGTGAATTGATAGGTTCCAGAGTCGTTTGTAGAAACTTGAAATTTCAAAGTTTATTAGGCTTGAATTGGGGTGTAATTCATGGTTTTAGCGTTGTTTGAGGTGATTTGAGGATTCAACTAAGTTCGTATAATATTTTAGGACTTGTTGGTGTATTTGGTTGAGGTCCCGAGGGTCTCGGGTGAGTTTCGGATGGTTAACTGATCAAAAATTGAACTACAACAGCTACTGCAATTTCCTTATGCTGGAAATTCCTTCTGCCAGAAATCGAGCCCATAATCGAGCCCAAAAATTGAGCCCAGAATCAAGCTATGATCGAGCCCAGGGTCGAGGGCCACGATCGAAGGCAGGGTCGAGGACCAGGATCGAAGCCATGATCGAAGGTCAGGGTCGAGGGCCATGATCGAGGGTCAGAATCGAGGCCCTAGATCGAGGTCTTGGATCGAGACCCAGGATCGAGGACCACGATCGAAGGCCAAGATCGAGGCAGGACCGGGGCTGTCTGGGCAGAATTATAAAGCAGGGACTTCGTCCCATTCACCATTTTTGATAAATTGGAGCTTGAAGAGAGACGATTTTTGATAGATTGTAAAGGAAAACTTGAGGTAAGTCCCTTGTGATCATTTCTACTCCATAATATTGAATTATCATCGAATAATCCGACTAGATTATATGATTTTGAGGTGTAAATCAGAGATTTGAACTTAGAAATTTGGAAATAAGATTTGTAGATTTGAGGATCGAGTTGAGGTTGGATTTTGGTAAAATTGGTATGGGTAGACTCGTGGTTGAATGAGCTTTCGGATTTTGTAACTTTTGTCAGGTTCCGAGACGTGGGCCCCACAGGCGATTTTTGAGCTAAATTTCGAATTTTTATGGAAAATTAGTATTTTCTTATGGAATAAATTCCAATAAATTTTATTGACTGAAATGAATTATTTATGACTAGATTCGAGACATTCAGAGGCTGATTTGCGAGGCAAAAGCATAGCAGAGTAAATAAGTTCACGCTCTGAGGTATGTAACAGTTTTAAATCTGGTCCTGAGGGTATGAAACCCCAGAATTTGGTATCATGTGATTACTTTGGAGGTGACGCACATGCTAGGTGACGGGCGTGTGGGCGTGTACCGAGGGGATTATGACTTGATCCGTCCCGTAAAAATTTGACTATAAGTCATGCTAGAAACCATGCTTAGGTTATGTGTTGGTATTGTTGGGACCCATAAATGTCGTATACATGTTGAATTATATGCTTAAATTGTTGTTTTGTACTCAGTCACAACTTACTTGATTATTTATCTCAGTCTCTATTTGTTCATTATTGATGTATCATATTATTGTTGTATCGGGGTGATTTTGTTTGATTGTTGAGATCCCGAAAAACTAAAGAGCTTTATGACTAAGTGAGGCCGAGGGCTTGATTGTGAGATATTATACTATAGCACGTGAGCTGTCCGTGCAACACGTGAGTTGTCCGTGCAGATCCTTATATTATACTATAGCACGTGAGCTGGCCGTGCGGATCCAGATATTTATATTATGGCACGTGAGTTGTCTGTGCAGATTATAGCGCTTGAGCTGTAGGAGCCCCTCCGAAGTCTGTACACCCCAGTGAGCGTGGGTACCCATTGAGTGTGAGTGATGTGGGCTGGGAGCTCAGTGAGTGATTGTTGTCCTGAGAGGCTGTACTTGTTTTCCATTTGTTGTTGCACTTAGTTGCTATCTGTCATTGTTGTGAAATCTCTGAAAGATTTTATATCCGGATTACATGAACATGAATTGTATAAAATGATTTGACTTAAACTGCTAGATTTGAAAGCATGTCTATTCTTTGCTGGAATTACTGAATATGAACTGTAGCTGTGTAGATCGTCACTAACTTCAGTTCCTTATTTATTATTGTTACTTGCTGAGTTGGTTGTACTCATACTACACCCTACACTTCGTGTGCAGATCCAGGTGTTTCCAGACATAGCGGGTGATGATTCTTTTGCACAGTTGATTTTTCGGAGATTCAGAGGTAGCTGTCGTGTTTCGCAGACCTTGCCTCTCCTTCCCTATCTTCTTATTTATAATATTTGGTCTCAGACTGTTATGGATCGTATTTTCTCGACTTGTATTCATATTAGATACTCATGTACTAAGTGATACCATATTTTGGGAGTGCTTGTATCGGTATTTGCGAGATTTGTGAGTTGTGTTTAAATATCATATTTTCAAACTTAAAAGAAATTATGATTTATTGAGATTGTCGGCTTGCCTAGTATCGAGATAGGCGCCATCACGACAGGTTATAATTTTGGGTCGTGAAAAGTTGGTATCAGAGCCCAGATTACATAGGTCTCACGAGTCATGAGCAGGTTTGGTAGAGTCTTGCGGATCGGTACAGAGACATCTGTATTTATCTTCGAGAGGCTGCAGAACCCTTAGGAAGATTTCACTTTCTTGTATTCTATCGTGCGAATTTGTTGATTCCGAAAACTAAATTTTTGTTATTCTATTCTCTCACAGATGGTAAGGACACGTATTACTGGATCGGACGGTCAGCCACCGGTGCCACCAGTTAGGGCCGCGAGAGGCCAAGGCCGTGGTAGAGGCCGGGGTCGAGGTAGAGGTCGAGGTGTAGCTCATACCACAGTTGGACCAGCACATGTAGTAACACCAGTTGCTCTAGCTCAGGAGCAGATTCCAGATATAGCTGAGCCGACAGGGTCAGCTCAGGCACCACCTGTGCCCATTGAGATTCCAGGCCTTCGGGAGACTTTGGCCCAGATACTGGCAGCTTGCACTGGTCTAGCTTAGGTCTTTTCGGCTCAGGCCGCACCTGCCACTTCTTAGGCCGGGGGAGGTACTCATACCCCTGTTGCCCGTACTCCAGACCAGGTAGTACAGGGACTTTAGATACCAGGGGCACTACCAGCTCAGTCGGTTACAGCTGCTCATGCCCCGGTAGTTCCTGTTATGGCAGATGATGAGCAGAGAAGACTTGAGAGATTTGAGAGGCTTCGACCTCCACCATTTAGCGGTACTAAGTCAGAGGATGCTCAGGGTTTTCTGGATAGGTGTCAATGGATGCTTCGAACAACGGGTATTCTGGAGACCAGTGGGGTCTCATTCACTACTTTTTAGTTTTCTGGGGCTACACTCAGATGGTGGGAGACTTACGAGAGGCGTAGGCCTATTGGCGCAGCACCCCTTACTTGGCAGTAGTTCTCCGTGGTCTTTTTGGAGAAGTTTGTGCCTCAGTCCCGCAGAGAGGAGCTACGCAGACAATTTGAGCAGCTTCGCCAGGGTGATATGTCCGTGACGCAGTACGAGATGAGATTATCTGAGTTGCTCGTCATGTAGTATGGTTGGTTCCCACTGATAGGGAGAGGATTAGGAGGTTCATTGATAGCCTCACATATCAGCTGCGGTTACTTATGACTAGGGAGAGAGTATATGGTGCTACTTTTGATGAGGTAGTGGACATTGCTCAGCAGATAGAGATGGTTCGTAGCCAGGAACATGGAGAGAGAGAGAGAGAGAGGCTAAGAGGCCTCGTCGTTCAGGTGATTACAACGGTGTTCCTTCAGGGGGTCAGTTTTACCGCGGTAGGGGTCATTCTTACAGACGCACTCAGACGGGTCGTCTAGTTCATCGGTGCATCAGCTAGCCACGGTTCTTACAATGCTCACTCAGGCCAGTCTTCATTCAGTGCACTACCAGTGCATAGTTCTCATCATGCCTTGTCCGCTACGGCTTCTGTAGGTAATTCCTCGGGTTATCAGGAGCAGCAGTTCCGTCAGAGGAGGGGTTATTTCGAGTGCGGAGAATTTGGTCATTTCAAGAGAGAGTGTCCTAGGATGTTGAGTGGGGCTCCACAGCAAAGTCCTTGACTGACGGCACCAGCACCAGCAGTTCCACCACCCACCCATCTAGCTCGGGGTGGGGGCCAGGCAGCTAGGGGTCACCCAAGAAGGGGAGGCCGATCAGGTGGCGGGCAGGCTCGATACTATGCTTTTCTTGCCAGGCCAGATGCTGTTGCCTCAGATGCAGTGATCACATGTATTGTTTTAGTGTGCCACAGGGAGGCTTCTATATTATTTGACCCTGGTTCCACTTATTCATATGTATCATCATATTTTGCTCATTTTCTGGATATGCCCTGTGAGTCCTTAGTTTCACCTGTTTGTGTATCTACACCGGTGGGGGATATTATTACTGTGGATCATGTGTATCGGTCATGTGTGGTAAGTATTAGGGAACTGGAGACTAGAGTTGATCTATTATTACTCGGTATGGTTGATTTCGATTTAACCCTGGGAATGGATTGGTTGTCTCCATGTCATGCTATTCTGGATTGTCACGCAAAAATCGTGATGTTGATGATGCCGAGGTTGCCAAAGGTTGAATGGAGGGGTTCTCTAGATCTTGTTCCTAGCAGGGTAATTTCTTATTTGAAGGCCCAACGTATGGTTGGAAAGAGATGCTTGTCATATTTGGCCTTTATGAGAGATGTTGATACAAATACTCCTATTATTGATTCAGTACCGGTTGTGCAAGACTTTCCAGATGTATTTCCTGCAGACTTACCGAGTATGCCGCCTGACAGGGATATTGATTTAGGTATTGACTTGGTGCAGGACACTCAGCCCATTTTTATTCCTCCGTATCGTATGGCACCGGCTGAGTTAAAATAATTGAAAAAGAAACTTTAGGAACTCCTTGAAAAGGGGTTTATTAGGCCTAGTGTGTCACCTTGGGGTGCAACAGTTCTGTTTGTGAAAAGGAAAGGTGGTACTGTGTGGATGTGTATTGATTATAGGCAGTTGAACAAAGTGACAATCAAGAATAAATATCCTTTGCCGCGTATTGATGACTTATTTGACCAGCTTCAGGGAGCGAGGGTGTTCTCCAAAATTGATTTGAGATCTGGGTATCACCAGTTGAAAATTCGGGATTCGGATATTCTATGGCCACATCGAATTTCTTGTGATCTCTTTTGGGCTAACCAATGCTCCATCAACATTTATGCATTTGATTAATAGTGTATTCCAGCCATATCTTGATTTATTTGTCGTAGTATTTATTGATGATATTCTGGTGTACTCACGTAGCCAGGAGGAGCATGCACAACACTCGGGTATTGTATTACAGAGGCTGAGATAGGAGAGACTTTTTGCCAAATTCTCTAAGTGTGAGTTCTGGCTTAGTTCGATGGCATTCTTGGGACATATAATGTCCAGTGAAGGAATTAATGTGGATCTGAAGAAAATAGAGGCAGTTTAGAATTGGCCCAGACCATCTTTAGTTACTGAGATTCGGAGTTTTCTCGGCTTGGCCGGTTATTATCGTCACTTCGTGGAGGGTTTCTCGTCTATTGCATCTCCTATGACTAAATTGACCCAGAAAGGTGATCCATTCAGGTGGTCAGATGAATGTGAAGAAAGCTTTCAGAAGCTCAAGACAGCTTTGACTACAACTCCAATATTGGTATTGCCTACAGGTTCAGAGTCTTATACTGTGTATTGTGACACGTCGCGTATTGGTCTCGGCGCAGTGCTTATGCAATACGGTAGGGTGATTGCCTATGCATCCAGACAGTTAAAGGTACATGAGAAGAATTATCCAGTCCACGATCTTGAGTTAGCAGCCATTGTTCATGCCTTAAAAATTTGATGGCATTACTTGTACGGTGTCCAGTGTGAGGTATATACCGATCATCGGAGTTTACAACATTTGTTTAAACAAAAAGATCTTAATTTGCGACAGCGAAGGTGGTTAGAGTTGCTTAAGGATTATGATATCACCATTCTCTATCATCCCAGAAAGGCCAATGGGGTGGCTGATGCCTTGAGTCGTAAGGCGAGAGAGTTTGGGCAGCTTAGCATACTTACCGGTAGCAGAGAGGCCTTTAGCCTTGGATGTTCAGGCCTTGTCTAATCAGTTTGTTAGATTGGATGTTTCCGAGCCGAATCGAGTTTTGGCTTGTGTGGTTTCCCAGTCTTCTTTATACGATCGCATCAGAGAGCGCCAGTATAATGATCCGTATCTGCTTGTCCTTAAGGACACGGTTCAGCACGGTGATGCCAAGGAAGTCACTATTGGAGATGACGGGGTATTACGGATGCATGGCAGACTATGTGTACCTAATGTAGATGGTTTGCGTGAGTTGATTCTCCAGGAAGCTCACAGTTCGCGATACTCCATTCATCTAGGTGCCGCGAAGATGTATCATGATTTGAGGCAGCACTATTGGTGGAGACGGATGAAGAAAGATATAGTTGGGTTTGTAGCTCAGTGTCTAAATTGTCAACGGGTAAAGTATGAACATCAGAGGTCGGGAGGATTGCTTCAGAGACTTGAAATTCCGAAGTGGAAATGGGAGCGTATTACCATGGATTTCGTAGTTGGGCTCCCACAGACCTTGAGAAAGTTTGATGTTGTTTGGGTGATTGTAGATCGGTTGACTAAGTCCACACATTTTATCCCAGTTGGTACTAATTATTCTTCGGAGCGGTTAGCTGGGATTTATATTCGCGAGATTGTTCGCTTACACGGTGTGCTGGTGTCCATCATATCAGATCGGGGCACGCAGTTTACATCATATTTTTGGAGAGCACTGCAGCGAGAATTGGGCACACAGGTTCAGTTGAGTAAAACATTTCATCCTCAGACGGACGGACAGTTCGAGCACACCATTCAGATATTGGAGGATATTCTATGCGCTTGTGTCATTGATTTGGGGGGTTCTTGGGATCAATTTCTTCCACTCGCGGAGTTTGCCTACAATAACAACTACCAGTCATGTATTCAGATGGCTCCGTATGAGGCTTTGTATGGGAGACGGTGCCGGTGTCCGATGGATTGGTTTGAGCCGGGTGAGGCTAGGCTATTGGCTATTGACTTGGTTCAGGGTGCTTTAGAGAAGGTCAAAGCGATTCAGGAATGGCTTCGCATGGCACAGTCTAGACAGAAGAGTTATGCCGACAGGAAAGTTCGTGATGTTGTTTACATGATTGGGGAGAAGTTTCTGCTCAAGATTTCACCCATGAAGGGTGTGTTGAGGTTTGAGAAGAAGGGCAAGTTGAACCCTCAGTACATTGGGCCTTTTGAGATACTTAAGAAAATTGGAGGGGTGGCTTATGAACTTGCTTTGCACTTAGTCTATCAGGTGCTCATCCAGTGTTCCATGTATCCATGATCCGAAAATATGTTGGAGATCCATCTCATATTCTGGATTTCAGTATAGTACAGCTGGACGGTAATTTGACTTATGAGGTGGAGCCAGTGGCTATTTTAGACCGGCAGGTTAGAAAGACGAGGTCAAAGAGCATAGCATCAGTGAAGGTGCAGTGGAGAGGCCAGCTAGCCGGAGAAGCTACTTGGGAGATTGAGTAGGAGATGCGGAGCAAATATCCACTCTTATTTGAGACTCCAGGTATTATTCTAAACCCATTCGAGGACGAACGCTTGTTTAATAGGGGGAGAATGTAACCACCCGGCCGGTCGTTTTGAGTATTATAACCCCGTTCCCCCATTTACTGCTCAATTTATACTTTTCAGTTGTTTTATGACTTGCCGAGATAGTTGGTTCGGGTCCGGACGGAATTCGGAGTGACATGAGACACTTAGTCTCATAATTGAAAAATTTAAGTTAGAAAAGTTGACCGGATGTTGACTTATGTGTAAACGACCTTGGATTTGAATTTCGATAATTCCAATAGCTCCGTATGGTGATTTTGGACTTAGGAGCGTGTCCGAAAAACTAATTGGAGGTCCGTAGTGAAATTTGGCTTGAAATGCCGAAAGTTGAATTTTTGGGAAGTTTGACTGGGGGGTTGACTTTTTGATATCCGGGTCGGAATCCGATTCTGAAAATTTGAATACCTCCGTTATGTCATTTATGACTTGTGTGTAAAATTTGAGGTCAATCGGACATGAATTGATAGGTCCCAGAGTCGTTTGTAGAAACTTGAAATTTCAAAGTTCATTAGGCTTGAATTGAGGTGTAATTCATGGTTTTAGCGTTGTTTGAGGTGAATTTAGGATTCGACTAAGTTCGTATGATGTTTTAGGACTTGTTGGTGTATTTGGTTGAGGTCCCGAGAGCCTCTGGTGAGTTTTGGATGGTTAACAGATAAACAATTAAACTAAAATAGCTGCTGCAATTTCCTTCTGCTAGAAATTCCTTCTGCTAGAAATCGAGGACATAATCGAACCCAGAATCTCCCAGATTCGAGCCCAGAATCGAGCCCAAAAATCGAGCCCAGAATCAAGCTACGATCGAGCCCAGGGTCAAGGGACACGATCGAAGGCATGGTCGAGGACCAGGATTGAAGCCATGATCGAAGGCCAGAGTCGAGGGCCATGATCGAGGATCAAAATTGAGGCCCTGGATCGAGGCCCTGGATCGAGACTCAGGATCGAGGACCACGATCGAAGGCCAAGATCGAGGCAGGACCGAGGCTGTCTGGGCAGAATTATAAAGCAGGGACTTCCTCTCATTCGCCATTTTTGACAAATTGGAGCTTGAGGAGAGGCGATTTTTGATAGATTGTCAAGGAAAACTTGAGGTAAGTCCCTTGTGATCATTTCTACTCCATAATATTGAATTATCATCGAATAATCCTACTAGATTGTATTATTTTGAGGTGTAGATCGGAGATTTGAACTTAGAAATTTGGAAATAAGATTTGTAGATTTGAGGATCGAGTTGAGGTCGGATTTTGGTAAACTTGGTATGGGTAGACTCGTGGTTGAATGGTCTTTCAGATTTTGTAACTTTTGTCGGGTTCCGAGACGTGGGCCCCACGGACATTTTTTGAGCTAAATTTCAGATTTTTATGGAAAATTAGTATTTTATTATGAAATTAATTTCAATAAATTTTGTTGACTGAAACGAATTATTTGTGACTAGATTCGAGGCATTCGAAGGCCGATTTGCGAGGCAAAGGCATATCAGAGTAAAGAAGTTCACGCTCTGAGGTAAGTAATAGTTTTAAATCTGGTCCTGAGGGTATGAAACCCCGAAATTTGGTATCATGAGATTACTTTGGAGGTGACGCACATGCTAGGTGACAGGCATGTGGGCGTGCACCGAGGGGATTGTGACTTGATCTACCCCGTGGAAATTTGATTATAAGTCATGCTAGAAACCATGATTAGGCTATGTGTTGGTTTTGTTGGGACCCATAGAGGTCGTATACATGTTGAATTATCTGCTTAAATTTTTGTTTTGTAGTTAGTCACAACTTACTTGATTATTTATCTCAATATCTATTTGTTCATTATTGATGTATCATATCATTATTGTATCGGGCTGATTTATTTTTATTGTTGAGTGCCCGAGAGACTAGAGAGCTTTATGACTGAGTGAGGCCGAGGTCCTGATTGTGAGATATTATACTATAGCACGTGAGTTGGCCGTGCAGATCCTTATATTATATTATAGCACGTGAGTTGGCCGTGCAACATGTGAATTGGCCATGCGGATCCAGATATTTATATTATGACACGTGAGTTGTCCGTGCAGATTATAGCGCTTGGGCTGTAGGAGCCCCTCCGGAGTGTGTACACCCACCAGTGAGCGCGGGTACCCATTGAGTGTGAGTGATGAGGGCTGGCAGTCCAGTGAGTGATTGTTGTCCTGAGAGGTTGTACTTGCTTTCCATTTATTGTTGCACTTAATTGCTATCTGTCGTTGTTGTGAAATCTCTGAAAGATTTTATATCCGGATTACATGAACATGAACTGTATAAATTGATTTGACTTAAACTGCTGGATTTGAAAGCATGTCTATTCTTTGCTGGAATTACTGAATATGAACTGTAGCTGTGTAGCTCGTCACTATCTTCAGTTCCTTATTTATTATTATTACTTATTGATTTGGTTGTACTCATACTATACCCTGCACTTCGTGTGCAGATTCAGGTATTCCCGGATATAGCGGGTGATAATTCTTTCGCACAGTTAATTTTTTGAAGATTCAGAGGTAGCTGTCGTGTTTCGCAGACCTTGCCTCTCCTTCCCTATCTCCTTATTTACAGTATTTGGTCTCATACTATTATGGACCGTATTTTTCAGACTTGTATTCATATTAGATGCTCATATACTCAGTGACATCAGGTTTTGGGGTGCTTGTATTGGTATTTGCGATATTTGTGAGTTGTGTTTAAATATCATATTTTCAAACTTAAAAGAAATTGTGGTTTATTGAGATTGTCGGCTTGCCTAGTATCGAGATAGGCGCCATCACGACAGGTTAGAATTTTGAGTCGTGACATCTATGAATTGTTCTCTGTGATTTGAGGACTGGATTAGCATGTTTCTCCAATGTAGGATAATGCGGACCTCCTTGGGATATATTTGATCTCCACAAATGTTGAGCATTATGTGGATCGGTCACGAGGAATAGCTTCTCTTTAACTTCTTTTCCTTGTCCTTTGCCTCCTTAATAGATTGGCTGGTGTTAGACAGTCTTTCGGCCTTCTCATTTTTTTCAATCAAGACAAAATTGAGATATTTCTTGGCTATTAAAAATAACTCTATTTTTTTGACTTCAACAACATATTAGAAAGATCCGATCTTGTGTAGTCATAAGAAGTGGCAAGCTCAAAGAAAGACTTCAGTTAGTCCATCAAAGGAGAAATATCCATATCTTTTCCATCTATCTCCTCGAGAAACAGTTCGACTTCTTATTTAAGAGAGGAAGCAAGGTCTACAGTAAGGTTGGAAAGCTTATCCTTGATCTTAGCCCAGGCATCCGATATAAGATTCTTTTGAAGGTTAAAGATAACTTTTTTTCGTCAAAGATGGACGCGATGGCTGCTGGTTATTTGGAAAAATCAGATTCCAATTTTTCTCTAGATTCATTAGAGGAATAGAAGTTAACTCTTGCTCTAATTTAAATGTCGAAAAATAATTTCCTTGAGTCTCCCTGCTATAAATGTACTGTTACCTTATGGCTTGCTTTGGTGTGACGCTACTAAAATACCGAAGCCATTTGGCTGCATAGAAAAGATAAATAATTAGTAAAGTCATTAAAGTTTCATGGGATAAGACGGGTGTTTAAATAATTACCTCTTTAATATCTATCAAAGTCATGGAAGGATTACCATCACTGTCAAAAATTTCCACCACATGCAGATTAGTCTCTCCTAGCTTGTTTTAATATGGTTTCACTTTCTTCCAACTACAATCTCCTTGATTGCTACTACTTTTGTCTTGAGATGGTCGCTTGTTAGAAGCTTGATGAGCTTGAGTAGGCAACTTTTCTTTTCGAAATTTTTCATATGGAGGTCCCTTACTTCTATGTGGCACAACTACTTTAGATTTTAAAGGAGGTTTATCTTCCTTGTTACGCTCTTGAGGTATATTCTCTAAGTGCATTGGAAGTGCTTTCCAAGGAAGTTTCCATGAACTTTTGCCCACCAAGACTTATAATCAGATGAGACATACTTCTTCATCTGGGGCTTAATTAATAGGGGAAATATGGCCTTTGACATACTTTTAGACAAGATGCAAGTTATCTTGGGCATAATTAGTGAGGCCACAAGGAAATCTCGATCCAAGCAACTAGGGATGTCTTGATAAAAACAGAATTGACGATTGACGTTGTGATCTGGTATTAAGCTTCTTAATTCAAAGTTGTGCTTGAATACCACTTTACCTAATAAAGAAATTCTTCCACAAAGAGACTTTATTTAAAATTTAGCAATGCTGGACTTGATAAGTCCAAATATTATCAAATTTATAAACTAAGTTAACTTTATCCCACGTGGAATAAAGATCTCTTTTGAGTTTGCACAAACTTTGTTACTCAAATTGCTTGACTCTTTCGAATAAAGGAGATACATAAGTTTCTGCTCTTTTAGGTGTAAAGTTCAACTTCTCTTGAATTTTAAAGCCAATATCAATTCCACATAGACTAGGAGACTTTTACCATTGACAACCTTAGTAAAATGATGCGATACCTTTTATAATACGCAAAACAACAAACACGAGGGACTAAAAATGAGCTATATTGAGATGTGAATAGACATCACCAATTGAATGAAGATAACTTGGGAGCAAAGTTGTAAATGTAACTTTAGTGAAGAATCATTTGGCGCATCCCTCTTGCGATTTTGTGATTTCGGTGAAGGATTATTGTGGTCCTCCATCCTTGTAGTTTTACGACTTTGACGAGGAACTACTTAAATAGAATAAGAGATGTTGCCCCCATAGATTGCCCCAATTGCTAAAGATTTTCTTCTCTTCATCGTCTCCAACGTATATATATATTTGTCGATTCCACAGAATCTGAGCTTACTCTTTGTCGTTGGGCCAACACGATCACAATAGTTGGATGTAGCATCATAGATATTTTGCATGCAGTGTTGTTGATTTTCCATGCGTCCATCACATAAATTGCTCCAAATTTTGCAGATATGATTTGTGATAAAACATATAGATAAAGGGCATATTTTGTCCCATCGAAAATGTTAATTTATTTGCAACAAATTTTTAAGATATAGAGAATTAACTCATTGGAATATATTTGATCTCCAAGAAAGGATGCTATGGATGATGAACGATATCATGGATTATCACATAGATTGATCCTTGATTGGCTCACATTATGTGGTGTAAGTGGAGAGGATCTATCACTTGAAGTATCATTATTTTCTTTCATAACGGAGTTCTTGGATCTAAAGAGGTCAAATAGAGCTAGAGTCTTCTTAATTCTTTAAGCAACATTGCTTCCTCCTTCTGATACATTGGTAGAGGATCTTTCTCCTTTTGAGGATAAAGATCCAAAAACATGAGTTAATGCAGATGACACTTTGAGTGCTTGTTGTCCCAACAAGCTTGTTTTGCTCCTTATAACTGGTCTGATGCTTCACAAGTTAACATCAAGGATGCTTTCCACATTAGCCGAGAACATGAAATCAGTATCCTTAGAGGAAATTAATTTGGAGTTAATTTCTTTAAGTAATTTCAATGATGAGAGGTAGAAATTCTCCTACTCGGCGTGCTAAAATTTATAGACCAAAAAATTTGCGTCAGAAACAATAACATTGAAAAATATTGAAACAATCATAATAGTTTATTTCTGGGTAATATGAGTATACTATCTCTATGAATCCTCCGATTCTTATTTTCAAGAAATAAATTCAAAAGCCTTTGAGCTTGATCCTGAATTTTATTTTATTTTAATCTAAGTGCTTGAAGCTTGATCTTGATCTTGATGTATTTTAATCAAAGGGCTTGTAGCTTGTTCTTGAATTTTATATAGTTTAATCTAAGGTATTGAAGATTGTTCTTGGTATTCTTTTTGTGTTACGAAGACTCCTACTTATAGTTGTGAGAGGGAAAAGTAGTGGGGTAAAGTAGCCTCCTGGAAACCCTTAATGGACTTTTAAGCTTGTCTTCTAGAGGCGCAACAGAATGTATTTGATCTTTAAAATTTATATGTCTACAAATGCCCCTACTTCAAGGCTTATCGAAGTTTAGACGTATATGTCGTTTTGATTTCTAGATCTATGTTCCTCTATTTAGGACCTCACGTATGTGCTTTTACTATTTTATGACTTGTGGGAATGATTGATTTGATTTTGGAAGGGTTCGATTTAAATTCGGAACACTTAATTCCATAATAGTGGTCTAAGGTGGCCAAGTTTGACTTGAGTCAGCACTTTGAGTAAACAACCTCGAAATCGAGATTTGAAGATTCTAATAAGTTCGTATAATAATTTTGGACTTGGGCGTATGTTCAAATCGAGTTTCGGGTGGACCGGGAGCGTTTCGGTACTAATTGTTGAAAGTTGGCATTTTGAAGGTTTTAGAATTTTCTTAGTTTGATTTGAAGTGGACTTTGGTGTTATAGATGTTCATTTGGGATTCCAAGCCTTGGAATAGGTTCGTATTGTAATTTGTGACTTGTGCGTAAAATTTGATGTCATTTTGAGTTGTCTAATTATGGTTCGTCGCGTTCGGAGTTGGTTGAAATGACTTTGAAGCTTAGAAGTTGATTAATTTGGTTTTGAGGCGTGATTCTTGGTTCTGGTATAATTTTATGTGTTTTGAGTCTTCGAGTAGGTCTTTAGTATATTTATGGACTTGTTGGTACATTTGGACGGGGTCCCGGGGTAGCTCGGGTGTATTTCGGATCACCCGGAATTAAGTTAAAGTCGGCTGAAATTGCTGGTGTGCTTCGCGGTCGCGAGGGTAGTCCCGCAATCGCAAAGAAAGATGGTGAGGGGCCTGAGATTTTACTCTTCACGAACGCGAGGAGGGCCCCGTGAACGCAATGGAGGATCTGATTCCTCTTCGCGAACGCGGATCTCCTTCATGAACGCGAAGAAGGGAGGGGCTGAGTTGGGCTGGAAGGTTATTGGCCTTTGCGAACGCGACTGGGGAATCGCAAACGCGGAAGGCTAGGAGATGGCACATTGTGAATGAGACAGATCTGCCACAAATGCGAAGGGCATTTTTGGTCAGCTGGAATAGTTGGTCTTTCGCGAAGAAGAAACCCTTGGGCAGGCAACTTTTTATTTCGGGACTTAGCCCATTTCTCTCACATTTTCACTTGGTTTAGACGAATTTGAGAGCTCTTTTGAGGGGAATTTTCATCAATATCAGAAGGTAAGTGAATTCTACCAATTTTTGAGTTAAATGCATGGATTATGGGTAGATTAACATAGAGATTGTGGAATTTTGGAATTTTTATTAAAGAACCTAGAATTTGGTAAAAATGATATTTGACCATGAAATTGATTATGGAATTGGGAATACGTTATATATTTAAGTTCGTAATTTCATGGGTAACGTTTATTTTCAAAAATTTCTGAAATCCGGGCATGTGGGCTCAATGTGACTTTTTAGGACTTTCCGAATTGGGTTGGAAAATTACTCTAATATATGAATTATGAGCTTGTGAGCATATATTGATTAGTTTGTATAACTTTTGACTAGTTTCGAATTGCTCGGCCTCATTTGGAGACTATTAGTGAGGTCTTAGAGCCAAGTAGTGAGCTTGGAAGAGAGGTAAGTCTCTTGACTAATTTTGTAAGAGGGAATAATCCCCTTAGGTGTATAAATTGTTGTGTGCTACTTGCTGTGAGGGCTACGTACACACGAGGTGACGAGAGTCCGTACGTAACTATATTCATGTTTATATCCGGGTAGACTTAGATTCACATCATGCTTTAAATGTGCTATTTGCATTAATCTTGTATATATGATTTCTTTAATTTATGACTGGGATTAAGACTAGAATACACTATTGACCGAGTCTCTTAATTTGGAAATTGTGAAATATTTGATGAACGATATTTTCGTGTCTTCTCGAGTCACGTGTATTTTCGCAAGTGAGAGAGTTTCTCTATTCTAATGGGATCGGTTCGTTTGCCTCGACAGGATTACAAACAATTCTAATAGGATCAGGCTGTTCACCTCGGCAGTGTTGTAAATCATTCTTTTGTGATTTGGTCGTCCGCCTCGGTAGGGTTGTAAATCATTCTTATGGGATTAGGACATTCACCTCGGCAATATTGTGAGATATTCCTATAGGATCAGGACGTTCGCCTTGGTAGAATCGTGTGTAACACTTGAAATTTGATTTGGTATTGGTATCGATTGATTTAGTCCGTGCGAGGACGGTTGTGGCATTTTAGTGATTTTGTAATGATCTATGTTTAGAAATTTATTATTAAAGCTTATCTGTTTCATTGTTACTTGTTGTGTTTCATACCTGTCTACTTTATGTATTTTATTATTTTTACCACTAGTAAGTGTCAAGTCGACCCATCATCACTCCTTCTTCGAGGTTAGACTAGATACTTACTAGGTAGCATTAATTTACGTACTCATGCGACCCTTCTGCACTAATTGTGCAGGTACTAGGACAGGTACTTCCAGTGGTCATACGGGCGCGCAGATGCATCACATGGAGACTTAGTGGTGAGCTGCCTTCCATGCTTCGATCTGCAACACCCGGAGTCTCTCTCTATCTTATTTATTGTTTTTGTTCATTTCATTTGAGACAATAGTTGTAGTGGTTTTGTATATTCCCTAGATGGCTCATGCACATGTAACACCGGGTTTTGGGGGCTACTAGTGATTATTCACTGTTGTACTTATTATTATTATCACTGCAATTTATGTTTTATTCGTACTTGGTATTGGTAAAGAAGTACATATGTTTCCATACGATTTCCATTTAATTCGGTGTATTTAAAGAAATTTTTGATTTTAAAAGTAAAAGTGAATTATAAGTTGGAGGTTTACCGTTGGTTTGCCTAACAGCATCGTTGGGTACCATCACGACCTACGATAGGATTTGGGTCATGACACTTTGGTATCAGATCACTAGATTCACATAAGTCTCACGAGTCATGAGTGGGCCTAGTAGAGTCTTGCAAATCGATGCGGAGATTTCTGTACTTATATTCGAGAGGTATATGGTGTTAGGAAACTTTTATTTCTTCATCTACTGACATGCAGTTGATGTTGTGCTAAGTAGTTTTCTCTTATTCTCTCACAGATGGTTAGAACGCGCGCTACGGTTGTACCCGGTGGCCGAGGGGCTACTCCCCCAGTTGTTAGAGGCAGAGGCAGAGGCCGAGGGAGGGCCACAACTCTTGTTAGAGGACGAGGGAGTCCTAGAGTTGCTTATGTAGTACCACCAGTAGATCCGGTGGAGGATCCTATTATTGAGGAGCAGGACGAGGCACCTGTAGCTTAGAGCCAGCCCCGGTAGATTTCACGACAGCACCGGGCTTTCAGGAGGTCTTGGGCCGTATGCTGCGGTTCATGGATTCTATGACCCAGGCTGGTTTATTTCTAGCAGACCCAGCCACGTCTCAGGCAGGAGGGGGAGCACAGACTCCTACCGCTCATGCTCCAGGGCACGCTGCTGCCGTTTATCAGACCCCAGGTGCACTATCTGTGGGAGGGGCTCAACCAGTTGCAACAGTTAGACCAGAGACTAGACCGGTCGCAACCGTTGAGGAGGAGAAGCGGCTAGACAGATGGACTAAGCTTTGTCCTCCTGTCTTTAACGGTGAGAGCCAAAGGACCCACATGATTTCATTGACTGTTGCAAGGAGAGGCTACATAATACTGAGTATTGGAGTCTAACGGGGTGGACTTCACCACATTTCAGCTAGAGGGAAAGGCCCGTAGATGGTGGCAGTCTTATCTCCAAAGCGGGCCAGTAGGTTTACCTCCCTTGACCTGGGATCAATTTACACATCTTTTCCTGGAGAAGTATATTCCACCTTCAGAGAGAAAGGAGCTTCGGGGTCAGTTTGAGCGGCTTCGACAGGGTCAAATGTCTGTAATCGACTACAAGGCGAGGTTTACTAAATTGTCTTATCATGCAGCTATTATACTCCCCATGGATGCAGAGAGTGTGGAGGTTTGTTGCAGGCCTGCACCCTGAGATTCGGGTTTCTATGGCCCATGAGGTAGAGATGGGGACTCCATTCCTTCAGGTTATGGAGATAGCTTGAAGGATCGAGCGTATCTGCAACCAGAGCAGAGATTTTGCGTCGAGGGATAAGCGGCCTCGGCATGTTGGTGGATTTAGTGGCGCTCCATCTGGGGGCAGGGGTCAGTTTATGAGGGTCCATCCTAGAAGGCCCATGCATTCAGTACCACAGCCTACTCGAGGTGCTCCAGCGCGACCCTACTTCAGCACTATGCCAACGAGTACTTATGGCCCGCACGCTATTCTGTGTTCCTCTAGTGGGTATTCAAGCTATCAGGGTCATACTCAGAGTCAGCAGTTCTCCACTCAGAGAGGTTGTTTTGAGTGCGGGGAGTTGGGCCACGTGAAGAGGTTTTGTCCCAAGCTTTAGTTCAAGGTAGAGTAGTAGGGTCATCTGCCCATGATTACCACACTAGCTACCGTACCAGCCGTCCGACCGCCCAGAGGCAGAGGGTAGGTAGGTAGGGGTCGCCTTAGAGGTAGAGGCTAGCCAGGTAGCGCTCTGGCGAGATTCTATACCTTCCCAGCCAGGCCAGAGGTAGTCGCCTCTGATGTAGTGATCATAGGTATTATTTATGTCTTCCGTAGAGATGCTTAGGTACTATTTGATTTAGGGTCTACTTATTCCCATGTCTCTTCTCTATTTGCTCCTTATCTGGATGTATCTCGTGAGTCCTTGGGTGTTCCTGTATTTGTGTCCACGCCAATGGGTGATCGGTTGTTGTGGATTGGGTTTACCGATCTTGGGTACTGACTCTCTGTGGTTATGAGACCACAGCATAACTTCTATTGCTCGATAATTGGCTTCAATGTTATCTTGGGCATGGACTGGTTGTCTCCATACCATGCCATTTTTGATTGCATTGCCAAGATTGTTACCTTGATGATACCTGAGTTGCCTAGATTGAAGTGGAGGGTTTCACGTATTGGTACTTCCAGTCGGGTTATTTCTTTCTTGAAGGCTCGGCATATGGCTGAGAAGGGTTGTTTGGCATATATGGCCTTTGTTCAGGATACCACTATGGAGAATCCCATGATAGATTCAGTGCTTGTGGTGCGGGAGTTTTCCGATGTATTTCCTGCTGATCTACCATGTATGCCACCAGATCGGGATATCGATTTTGGTATTGATTTGGTGCCAGGCACCCAGCACATCTATATTTTGCCTTATCACATGGCACCAAATAAGTTGAGAGAGTTGAAGAAGTAGTTCCAGGAGTTACTCGGGAAGGGATTCATCAGGCCGAGTGTGTCTCCTTGGGGTGCACCGGTATTATTTGTGAAGAAAAAGAATGGGAGTATGTGGATGTGTATTGATTACCGCCAGCTGAACAAAGTCACCATCAAGAATAAGTACCCGTTGCTGCGCATTAATGATTTATTTGATCAGCTACAGGGTGCTAGAGTATTCTCGAAGATCAACTTGAGATCTAGGTATCATCAGGTGAGGATCTATGCTTCAGATATTCCAAAGATGGCTTTCTGTACTAGATATGTGCACTATTAGTTTTTAGTGATGTCTTTCGGCTTGGCTAATGCCCCGACGGTGTTTATGGATTTGATGAATCGGGTGTTCAGGACATATCTTGACTCATTTGGGATTGTCTTCATTGATGACATATTGATCTACCTGTGTAGTATGGAGGAGTATGAGGAGCATTTGAGGATAGTGCTTCAAACTTTACGGGAACAAAAGTTATATGCTAAGTTCTGCAAGTGCGAGTTTTGGTTAGATTTTGTGGCTTTCTTGGGGCATGTTGTATCAGGTGAGGGTATTAAGGTGGATCCCAATATGATCGAGGCAGTTCAGAGTTGGCCTCGTCCTACCACAGTGATCGAGATCAGAAGTTTCTTGGGGCTAGTAAGTTATTATCGTCGGTTTGTGGAGGGTTTCTCATCTATTGCAGCTCCTTTGACTAGATTGACCCAGAAGGGTGCTCAGTTCAGGTGGTCTAATGATTGCGAGGTGAGCTTTCAGAAGTTCAAGACCGCATTGACTACAGCACCAGTGTTGGTTTTGCCCTTTGGTTCGGGGATGTATACTTTGTATTGCGATGCTTCATGTATTGGTTTGGGTTGTGTATTGATGCAGGAGGGGCGAGTTATTGCATATGCTTTACATAAGTTGTAGCCCCATGAGAAGAATTATCCTATGCACAATTTAGAGTTGGCTGTGATAGTTCATGCCCTCAAGATCTAGAGGCATTATCTTTATGGGGTGTCCTATGATGTTTACATCAATCACCACAGTTTGTAGCATTTGTTTAGTAGAGGGATCTTAATCCGAGGTAGCGCAGGTGGCTTGAGTTACTGAAGGATTATGATATTACCATCCTTTATCATCCGAGCAAGGCGAATGTGGTTGCGGATGCCTTGAGCAGAGAGGCCGAGAGTATGGGTAGTTTGGCATTAATTTCAGGGGAGGAGAGGCCATTGGATTTGGACATCCAGTCCTTAGCTAACTGATTTGTGAGGTTGGATATTTCAGAGCCCAGTCGAGTTCTTGCATATGTTATGGCCTAGTCTTCCTTATTCGAGCGGATCAAGGCTCGTCAGTATGATGATCCTCACTTGCTGGTCCTTAGAGAGACGGTGCTATAGGGTGATGACAAGGAGGTTACTATCAGCGATGATGGTGTTCTGCGACTCTATGGTCACTTATGTATTCCTAATATAGATGGCCTAAGGGGGATGATTCTAGAAGAGGCACATAGATTGCGGTGTTCTATTCATCCAAGTGCCAGAAACATGTATCGTGACCTGAGGCAACATTACTGGTGGCGGCGGATGAAGAAGGACATAGTTGAGTATGTGGCTAGATGTCTAAATTGCCAGCAGGTTAAGTACGAGCACCAGAGGCCAGGTGGCTTACTTCACCACTATGGATATTGTGGTTGGTTTGTAGCGAACGTTGAGAAAATTTGATGTCGTTTGGGTCATTGTCGATAGACTGACCAAGTCTGCACACTTTATTCCGGTGATGACTACATACACTTCAGAGAGGTTGGTCTAGATTTATATTCAGGAGATCGTCCGGTTGCATGGCGTTCCTATTTCCATCT
The DNA here is from genome assembly GCF_000715075.1 of Nicotiana tabacum. Classification (NCBI taxonomy): domain Eukaryota; kingdom Viridiplantae; phylum Streptophyta; class Magnoliopsida; order Solanales; family Solanaceae; genus Nicotiana; species Nicotiana tabacum. The sequence goes on from NC_134092.1 coordinate 77,230,428, forward strand.
TTTCAGATAGAGGCACTCAGTTCACTTCACACTTCTGGAGAGCTGTACAGAGTGAGTTGGGTACCTGGGTAGAGATCAACATGGCCTTTCATCCGCAGACCGACGGACAATTGGCACGGACAATTCAAATTTTGGAGGATATGAGCATGTGTAATTAACTTCGGAGCGCAGTGGGATCAATTTTTATCATTGGCCGAGTTTGCTTATAATAACAGTTATTATTCTAGCATCGAGATGGCTCTATTTAAGGCCTTGTATGGTCGGCGATGGCTTTCCCCCATTGGTTGGTTTGAGCCCGACGAGGCTAGGTTATATGATACTGATTTGGTAAAGGATGCCTTGGATTAGGTAAAGTTAATTCAGGAGCGACTTCGCACGGCACAGTTCAGGAAGAAGAGTTACGTGGATCATAAGGTGTGTGAATTGTCATTCATGGTAGGTGAGAAGGTTCTCTTGAAAGTCTCGCCAATGAAGGGTATCATGAGGTTCAGAAAGAGGGGCAAGCTGAGTCCGAGGTTCATCAGTCCATTCGAGGTATTGGAGCGAGTTGGAGAGGTAGCATACAAGCTTATTTTGCCTCCCAATTTGTCGGTAGTTCATCCAATATTCCACGTGTCTATGCTCCGGAGGTACCATACCAACAAGTCACATGTGTTGGATTACAACACAGTTCAGCTAGATGAGCACTTGGGTTATGATGAGGATCTAGTTGCCATTGTTGACAAGCAGGTCCGCCAACTGAGGTCTAAGAAGATTTCAGCAGTAGAGGGGTCAACCGGTCGAGGAGGAGACTTGGGAGACTGAAGAGGATATACAAAGCAGATATCCGCACTTATTCAGCACTTTAGGTATGATTCTTAACTCGTTCGAGGATGAACGTTTGTTTAAGCGGTGGAGAATGTAATGACCCAACCAGTCATTATGCTTTCTAGATCTATGTTCCCCTATTTAATACCTCCCACATGTTCTTTTACTATTTTATGACTTGTGGGGATGGTTGGTTTAGTTTTGTAAGGGTTCGAGTTGAATTCGAAATACTTAGTACCATAATAGTGGCCTAAGGTGACCAAGTTTGACTTGAGTCAACACTTTGAGTAAACAACCTCGGAATCGGAATTTTAAGATTCCATTAGGTTCGTATGATGGTTTTGGACTTGGGCGTATGTTCGAATCATATTTTGGGGGGACCGGGAGCGTTTCAGCTCTTATTGTCAAAAGTTGGCATTTTGAAAGTTATATAATTTCCTAAGTTTGATTTGAAGTTGACATTGATATTATTGATATCCGTTAGGGATTCCGAGCCTTAGAATAGGTTTGTATTGTGATTTATTACTTGTGCATAAAATTCGGCATTATTCCGAGTTGTCTAATTATGGTTCATCGCGTTCAGAGTTAATTGAAATGAGTTTGAAGCTTAAAAGTTGATTAATTTGGGTTTGAGGTGCGATTCTAGGTTTCGATGTTATTTTATGTGTTCCAAGGCTTCGAGTAGGTCCATAATATATTTATGGACTTGTTGGTACATTTGGACGGGGTCCCGGGTGGCTCAAGTGTGTTTCGGACCACCCGGAGCTAAGTTAAAGTTGGCTGAAATTGCTATTGTGCTGGTGTGCTTCGCGATCGCGAAGGTAGTCCCGCGATCACGAAGAAGGCTGGTGAGGGCCCTGAGATTTTACTCTCCGCGAACGCGAGGAGGGCCTCGCGAATGTGATGGAGGATCTGGTTCCTCTTCGCGAACGCGGATCCCCCTTTGTGAACGCGAAGAAGGGAGGGGTCGAGTTGGGCTGGAAGGTTATTGGCCTTCGCGAATGCGACTGGGGAATCACGAATGTAGAAGACTGGGAGATGGCGCATCGCGAACGCAATGGGTCTGCCACGAACGCGAAGTGCATTTTTAGTCAGATGGAACAATTTTGCTCGCGATCGCGAACAAGAAATCCTTGGGCAGACAACTTTATTTTTTTGGACTTAGCCCATTTCTCTCATATTTTTACTTGGTTTGGACGAATTTGAGAGCTCTTTTGAGGGGGATTTTCATCAACATCACAAGGTAAGTGAATTCTACAAATTCTGGAGTTAAATACATGGATATGGGTAGATTTTAACATAGAAATTGTGGAATTTTTGTTGAAGAGCCTAGGGTTGGATAAAAATGGAACTTGACCACGAAATTGTTTATGGAATTGGGAATAAGTTATATATTTGAGTTCGTAATATCATGGGTAATATTTATCTTCGAAATTTTCAAAATTTGGGCACGTGGGCCTGGGGTGACTTTTATGGACCTTCCAAATTGAGTTAGAAAATTACTCTAATAGATAAATTATGAACTTGTGAGCATATATTGATTAGTTTGTATGACTTTTGACTAGTTCCGGATTGCTCGGCGTCGTTTGGGGACTACTAGTGAACTCTTAGAGCCGAGTAGTGGCTTGGAAGCAAGGTAAGTGTCTTGTCTAATCTTGTAAGAGGTCTAATCTTGTGGGAGCTACGTACACACGAGGTGACGAGAGTCCGTACGTAACTATATTCATGTTTATATCCGGGTAGACTTAGATTCACATCATGCCTTAAATGTGTTATTTGTATATTTGATTTCTTTAATTTATGACTAGGATTGAGACTAGAAGAAAATATTGACCGATTCTTTTACTTTGGAAATTGTAAAATATTTTATGAACGGTAGTTTCGTGTCTTCTCGACTCGCATGTATTTTCGCGAGTGAGAGAGTTTCTCTATTCTAATGGGATCGGGTCGTTCGCCTTAGCAGGATTACATACTATTCTAATGGGATTGGGTCGATCGCCTCGACAGTGTTGTAAATCATTCTTATGGGATCTGGTTGCCCGCCTCGGTAGTGTTGTAAATTATTCTTATGGGATTTGGTCGTTCGCCTCTATCACAAACCAGATTACCAACCTCGGGGCCGTGATCGCGCCTAACGTCTACTTGCTAGGCAATCTAACACTAGATAGCCAATTTAACATCTTAACAGTTTAACGCAGAGTAATAACAATTATTAACGATAATTAAAGTTGTAATACATTAAATAAACTCATAACATAACACGGTCTATTCCAATCCCAGAAATCTGGTGTCACCAGTACATGAGTGTCATGCCCCGGACCTGGGCATGGACGTAACATAACACTCGGTGCCTGACTACATGTGACCAAGAGAACTAACTGGCTGGCTGAATCAACATATAATATAATAACATATTGAATACGGAATATAAACTAACACATACTGATATACTGAAAGTCTGAATGATATAAATCAAGTGCGAAAACACTAATATAAGTCTGAAACATATCTGTAGCCAACATTGCTTAACATGAAAAGCTTGTGACTCTGTCTAACTGTTACTCTAGTTTATGAAGCCTCTGACTATCCATAAATACCAAAAAAATGTAAAGTAATGATGATGCCCCGAAAGAACTGGGGCTCACCAAATAGATGGTACGAGAATCCTAGTGCTCTGAATCGTCAACCTGTAAATCATTACCTGCATTGTGAGATGCAAGCCCCATGCAAAAGGGATGCCACTACATTTGAATTGCACTGGTATCTAAAGCAACTGAAAGAAAGAATTGTAAATGCTGAAACTGAAACTAAACTGATAACTGAGAACTGATAACTGATAACTAAGAACTGATAACTGATAACTTGTAACTGAACTGATAACTAAACTGAACAAAGGAAGTAAGGATATGAAATCAGGAACTGAGAATCATACTGTAATACATGATACTGAATACTGAACCATACTGAGGTACATGATACTGGAATGCTGAATAGAACTAGATTAGGACATGTATTCATGAACTGATTGCTAGAACTGAAGCTTCAACTGTTTATGACATGCTGAGCAATCTAGACTGAGACTCGTGGGCATCAAACACAAGTCTATATTGATTACACACTAAGCTCACAACATTCAGATGAAAGTCATGAACGAATTACTTAGCTAGAGAATAGACGTTCTGCAACCATTCAAGGAACTAAGCTTAATTATATTTCTAAGGCAATTAGTAACATTATAAAAGAAACGTAGTGTAGAGAGAATCATTAACATTCCCAAACATAGAGAGCTAGCCTCACATACCTTAACTTCCTGCTTTTGAGTGTAATACAATATTCACCAACCCTTTCAACTTTAATCTTGTCACGACCCCAAATTCTCATCTTAGTATATCGTGATAGCACCTGGTCTCTAAGACTAAGTAAGCCTAACATTCACTGATAGCTTAATCGAAATAACAAACTAAGATAATAAAATAAACCGATAAACTCATAATAACTCCAAAATGGAACATAAACAACAAAGTCCCCAAAACCGGTGGAACTGAGTCATAAGCTCTACAGAATGTTCTAAAATCTCTAATACAACACTGTCTGATAATAGGATAAACAATAACGAGAAAATAATAGAAGGTGACTACGAGACCTGTGGGCGTCGAGCAAGTATACCTTGAAGTCTCCAGAAATAACTGATCGATCACTGGCGTCCGGCACGAGAAGACGTACCTGGATCTGCACAAAAATATATAGAAGTGTATCATGAGTACACCACAGCAACACCTAGTAAGTATCAAGCCTAACCTCAGTAGAGTAGTGACGAGGACAAGTCAAGACACCTACTAGGACAAGGAAACTGAACAAAGTATAATATAGGCAATTAACGGAAAGCGAAGATATGAATGATAACAAAGCAGTACAATAAAGTAAACTAACAATAGAATTTTAGGCAATAAAGGCAATGAAGAGTGAACACATGATAAGAATAACAATTAATCAAATACAGACACATAACAGTAAGGCAAATGAAAAGGGCAACAAAATTGTTCAACCAACAAGCCCTTTTGACATAAAATGTACAACAAGAATCACAACCGAGGTACCACGCCTCATATTCATATTTTACAATCTCAATCACAATCTTTCCTTATATCCCTGCATGAGCCTTACATTTTGGTATTTTTGAAAACATTTTTTCCCGAAATAGCTACACGCACTTTAGCCCCCTTATCTCGCCGTGTGGCTTCAAGTAATTTCCTTACTAGCAACACGCACATACATCCCACCTTATGTCTCCGCATGCACATCAACCCATATCCTTATACCGCCGTACATCAATATCACAACACAATAACAACATGCACCACATGTGCCCATATGCCACAACTTCCCAAAATCAACAATACCAATGTTACTATAACATATGGCCCACGGCTCAACCATAATGTGAACAAGAATCTCAATAATAACAACATGAATTGAGAAGTACTCAACAAGGAAAGATATATCAACAATCAAAAACAACAACCTCAATGTGATAATAACTTTTACAACTTCAACATCAATAACACAACAAGAAGATATTCCCACAAAACAACAACTTCAAGTAAGAGTAATTCAACAATAAGAGAGGTAACAAAACAATAAAAGAGGTAATAACTTCAACTAAGGCATGTAAGAGCAAACACAACAATAAGAGATAGAGCAAGTGCTAACAACATCAAATAGAGCATGTGAGAGTAAATTAAACAATGAAAGATATAACATGTTATGACAATTCAATTAAATGTATGGAAGAAGTCTAAAAGTCTAAACAAGTCAAAATACTACATATAGCCCGTGTACACACTCGTCACCTCGTGTATACGACTTTCACATAATACAAATAACACAATCAACCCAAATCCTAAGGGGTAGTTCCCCTACATAAAGTTAGACAAGATATTTACCTCAACTACGCCAAATCAACCCTCAAAAATAGCTTTCCCCCTAAAATTCGCCTTCACACGGCTCAAATCTAACCAAAAATGAATTAATATCATCAAACAACGCAAGGGAAACCAATTACGATAGATAAAGCTATGATCTTTAAACAATTCTCCAAAAGTCAATAAAAGTCAACCTCAGGCTCGCCTGGTCAAAACGCGGGTCCAAGGGTAGATTCTGACTAACCATAACCCCACGAGTCCATATATGTGGTTTGTTTTCAAATCCGAGTCCAAATCGACTCTCAAAACCCAAATTTTTATTTTTCAAACTTTGATAAAAATCCCCAAATTTCCTCTTTGATTCTCATAAATTTGATGTTAAATCTAATATATAATCATGAAATATAGTTGGAAATTGATTAGAATCACTTACCCAATGATTGTAGATGAAAATCCCCTCTCCAAATCGCCTCCTATAGAGTCTAGGGTTTTAAAATGAGAGAAAATGAAATAGCATACCGACTTTCCAACCTTTTATTCAGTTACATATGTCGCAATTGTGACACTGGGTCGCAATTGCGAAGAATGCCTCGCAATTGCGGCACTTACAGACTATGCGGAAAGTCACAAATGCAACATGGGCTTCGCAATTGCGAAACCTGCTTCCCTCACAAATGCAACAAAAATGTCGCAAGTGCGAACCTACCCAGCCCAACTACCACTTTGCAATTGCGACCCAGGCATCTAAAATGCCACACCTGAGATCCCCCTTCTAAGATCGCAATTGCAATGCTGGTGTTCGCAATTGCGACACCTGAGGCATCAGCACACCAACAACCCAGATTCAGTTCAAAACCATTCTGAAACACGTCCGAAACTCACCCGAGCCCTCGAAGCTCCAAACCAAACATACACAAAAGTCCAAAAATATAATACGAACTCACTTGATCAATCAAAACACAAAAATAATATCTAAAACTATAAATCGGACATCAAAATTCATGAATTTCATAGAAAAGTTCAAGAACCTCTAGAATTGCAACCATGCATCCGAATCCTATCAATCCAATTCCAAATGACACCAAATTTTGCAGACAAGTTCCAAATAGAAAAACGGACCTATTCCAAGTTCCAAAACCAAATTCTTAACCCGATAGCCAAAACAGTCAACATATGGTCAAACTTGGGAAAAACTTTTAAACCTCAAATTGCCAACTTTCGACAAAATAATATAAATCAACCTACGGAGCTTTGAATTCGATTCTGGGCATACGCTCAAGTTCAAAATCATGATACGAAACTATCGGACCATCAAAACACCGTTTTGAAGTCATTTTCACAAAAGTCAAACTTTGATCAACATTTCTAACTTAGGCGTCTAAGCCAAAAACCAAAGGGTCCAAATCAACCCAAAACCTTTCTGGAATGAAATTAACCAATCCCGCTAGTCATAAAGCTACAAATACACATATGTGAAGACTCAAAAGGGAAAACGGAGCACAAATACACAAAACGATCGATCGGGTCGATACATTCTCCCCTTTTAAAATAAATGTTCAACCTCAAACGTGCATAGAGACATACCTGAAGTGACGAAAATGTGAGGATAATGACTCTGCATGTCGTGCTTGGGATCTCAGGCTGCCTCCTTGACCAAATGGACCCTCCATTGAACCTTTACTGAAGCAATGTTCTTTGATTTCAACTTCCGGACCTGTCTGTCCAAGATAGCCATCGGTTCCTCAACATAAGTCAAATCCTTGTCCAATTGGACTGAGCTGAAGTATAATACATGGGACGGATCACCATAATACTTTTTGAGCATGAAAATATGGAACAGTGGGTGAACTACCAATAAGCTGACTTTCTCCATGGCATCCTGAACCAGATCAGTGCCCAACAACCTAGCCTCTTCTGGCTCAAACCAACCAACTGGAGAATAACACCACCTCCCATATAAGGCCTCATAAGGAGCCATCTGGATATTCGATTGGTAGTTGTTGTTGTAGGCGAACTCTGCAAGTGGTAGGAAGTGATCCCATGAACCCCCAAAATCCATAACACATGCGCGTAGCATATCCTCCAAGATCTGAATGGTGCACTCGAACTGTCTATCCGTCTGGGGGTGGAATACTAGACTCAGCTCAACCCGTGTGCCTAACTCATGCTGCACGGCTCTCCATAAATGTGATGTGAACTGTGTGCCTCGATCAGATATAATGGGCACTGACACATCATGGAGACGCACAATCTCCCGGATATATATCTGAGCCAGCTTCTTTGAAGAATAGGTGGTCACCACCGGAATGAAATGTGCCGACTTGATTAGCCTATCCACAATAACCCACACTGCATAAAACGTTCTTCAAAATTCGTGGGAGCCCAACAACAAAATCTATGGTAATACGCTCCCACTTCCACTTAGGAATCTCAAGTCTCTGAAGCAAACCACTCAGCCTCTGATGCTCATACTTCACCTGCTAACAGTTCAAGCACCGAGACACATATTCCACTATATCTTTATCCATTCTCCTCCACCAATAGTACTGCCTCAAATCTCGATACATCTTAATGGCACCCGGATGAATGGAATACCGCGAACTGTGGACCACCTCAAAAATCAACTCACGCAGCCCATCCACATTGGGCATACATATCCTCCCCTACATCTACAAAACCCCATTATCTCCAATAGAAACCTCATTGGCATCGTCGTGCCGCATTGTGTCCTTATGGACAAGAAAATGGGGGTCGTCATACCGACGCTCTCTAATGTGCTCATACAAAGAAGACCGAGAAGCTATGCAAGCAAGAACCCGGCTGGGCTCCGAAACATTAAGTCTCACAAACTGATTGGCCAAAGCCTGAACATCTATGGATAGTTGCCTCTCTGCTGCTGGTAAGTATGCCAAATTGCCCATACTCTCCGCCTTCCTACTCAAGGCATCGACAACACCTTAGCCTTCCTGGAATAATACAGAATAGTGATATCATAGTCTTTCAGCAACTCTAACCATATTTGCTACCGCAAGTTAAGGTCCTTCTGCTTGAACAGATGCTGGACATCGGTTGTCGGTATAGACCTCACATGGAACACCATACATATAGTACCTCCAAATCTTCAATACATGAACAGTAGCTGCAAATGCCAAGTCTTGCACCAGATAATTATTCTCATGAACCTTTAGCTGCCGAGACGTGTAGGCAATTACCCTACCATCTTACATCAACATCGTACCAAGCCCAACATGCGATGCATCATAATACACCGTGTAAGGAACCTGTAGGAAACACCAAGATCGTGGCTGTAGTCAATGCAGTCTTGAGCTTTTGAAATCTCACCTCACACTCCTCGGACCATCTAAAAGGAGCACTCTTCTGGGTCAATCTAGTCAAAGGTGCAGCAATGGATGAGAAACCCTCTATGAAATAGAGATAATACCCAACCAAACCAAGAAAACTTCAGATCTCAGTAGCTGAAGACGGTCTTGGCCAACTCTGAACTACCTCAATCTTCTTCGGATCTACATTGATCCCCTCACTACACACCATATGGCCCAAAAATGCCATCGAATCAAGCCAGAACTCACACTTGGAAAAGTTTGCATATAACTTCTTCTCCCTCAAGGTTTGGAGTACGATCCTCAGATGCTGCTCATGATCCTCCCGACTGTGAAAATATACCAAGATGCCGTCAATAAACACGATGAAGAATGAGTCAAGTTATGGCTGGAATACATTATTCATCAGGTACATAAATGTTGTTGGGGCGTTGTTCAGCCCAAATGACATCACTAGAAACTCGTAGTGACCATATCGAATCCTGAAAGCAGTCTTCGAAATATTCGAATCCCGAATCTTTAGCTGATGATACCTTGACCTCAAATCAATCTTCGATAACACTCTGGCACCTTGAAGTTTGTCAAATAAGTCATCAATACGCAGTAATAGGTACATGTTCTTCACTGTAACCTTGTTCAACTGCCTATAATCAATACACATCCGCATAGTACCATCCTTCTTTTTCACAAACAGAACTGAAGCACCCCAAGGTGAAACACTCAGCTGGATGAAACCCTTATAGAGCAATTCCTGAAGTTATTCCTTTAACTCCTTTAACTCCACTAGACCATATGATATGGTGGAATAGAAATGGGATGAGTGGCCGACACCAGGTCAATACCAAAATCGATATCCCTATCGAGCGGCATACCCGGTAGGTCTGCTGGGAACACATTTAGAAAATCTCTCATTACCGGAATTGACTCAACGATAGGAGTGTCAGCACTGACATCCCTCACAAAGGCTAGATATGCTTCACATCCCTTCTTAACCATCCAATGTGCCTTAAGGAAGGACACAACTCTGCTAGGAATATAATCCAATCCCTCCACTCCAACTGCAGCAAACCTGGCATAGCCAATGTCACTGTCTTGGCGTGACAATCTAGAATAGTGTGATAGGGCGATAACTAATCCATGCCTAAGATCACATCAAAGTCTACCATACTAAGCAACAATAGATCAACTCTGGTCTCATAATCACCAATAACGACTAAACACGACTGATAAATGCGGTTCACAATAATAGAATCTCTCACTTGCGTGGACACATATACATGGCACTTAAAGAATCATGAATGATATCCAAATACATATCAAAGTAAGATGACACATATGAATAAGTGGATCCCGGATCAAATAAGACTGATGCATCCCTATGACATACCGAAACCATACCTGTGATGATCGCATCCGATGCAACTGCCTCTATCCTACAAGGAAAAGCATAGAAATAAGCCTGTCCTCCCCCTCTAGGGAAACATCTACCCGCCTGACCTTCCACCTCTAGCTGGTAGGGCAGGTGGAGCGGCAACTAGAGCAGCAACCATGGCCTGTGGACCCTGTGGAACACATGGAGCCTGTGTAGTCTGTGGAGGTGCACCCCTCCTGATTCTTGGGCAGTCCCTCACTATATGACGAGTGCCACCAAACTCAAAACAAGCTCTCAGTGGGTGTGGCTGCTAAAACTGACTCTGGCCTGGTCGGCTAGATTGACCGTCGAAGGCACCCCGTGCAAGAGGTGCACTGGACAATGGCTGAGCAAAATGGGCAACCTGAGACCTCGGAGTAGCCAAAGCATCGCTAGAAGCTAGAAGTGCTGAATGAACTGGCCGACACACATATCACATGCCATGTCAGGTTGAAACTACAGCGTGGCCACCACTAAATCCTCCAGGACCTCGAGGCCTCTTGGCCTCCCTGTCATCTCTCTCTCGGCCCCGCATACCCTCCAGCTTCCGAGCGATCTCTACCACCTGCTAAAATAGAGTATTTGTCTCCAACTCTCGAGCCATGCTGAATTGAAGACCATAACTGAGCCTCTCAATGAATCTACGAACTCGCTCTCTGACTGTAGAAACCAGGGCAGGTGAATGTCGGGACAACTCACTAAATCTGATAGCATACTATGACACTGACATAATCCCCTGACGTAGCTGCTCAAACCCGGTGCACCGTGCATCACGAAGGGTCTGGGGAATAAATTCTCTCAAAAACATCTCTGAAAACTGAGCACAAATGAGTGGGACTACATCAGTTAGCCTACCATCCTCGTAAACCTGCCACCACCGATACGCTGCTCCTGACAGCTGAAATATAGTAAAAGTAAATCAGCTCACCTCCATAATACCCATGGGGTGGAGAATACGGTGGCACTTCTCAACAAAACCTTGCGCATCCTCGATACATGTGCCACTAAAGCAGGAGGATCATACTTCATGAACTTCTCAAGTCCCCTCTGCTCCTCCTCAAATGCCTCTGGCCTGACCTCAGGCTAAAACGGTATAACGACCTGCGCTGGCATGATACCTAGGACCTGATACATGTGGACCCGTTGCTTTGCGTTACGGGCCGCAGGAGTCTGAGCTCCTTCCCTAGCCTGAGATATGGCTGGTGCAAGGGGAATCAATCCCGCCTGAGCTAGAGTTCCGAACATGCTAAAAAACTGTGCTGGTTCTCCTTAAGTCCAGGGGCAACAATAGGTGGCTCGGGTGCCTGTCCCCCAACCGGAGCTACTGGTGGCTACTTAGTCGTTGCTCAGGCAGGTGCTCTGGCTGTAGCATGTGCCCCTCCTCAGCCTCTGCCCCGGCCTTGGTCTAGCATGGCTCTAGCAGGGGGAGCGTGTGTCTGATCACTGGATCCAACAATGCATGTCCTCACCATCTGTGAGAGAATAGAAAGACAAGACTCAGATTTCGAAATCAACAATTCGCATGATAAGGAATGAAAGAAGTTGAATTTCCTAACACTTCCATAGCCTCTCGAAGATAAGTACAGACGTCTCCGTACCGATCCGCAAGACTCAACTAAACTTGCTTATGACTCGCAACACCTATGAACCGAGAGCTCTGATACCAACTGTTGACAGTCAATTTTGACCCACCCTTTTTAAATTAATTTATTTATATTTAATAATTTACAATAATTATTTTCAAAGTATTTTTCAGTAATAAATATCTATTTTTCAAAAATTAACCAAGTATTAGTTTTAAAATTAATCACATAGTATTAACATTATGTAATTACAAACATATTTACTACTTTAGGATTATCAAAATATTTCTTATATATACGTTTTATATGTTATATAATTAATTTGATAAATTACTCTTTAATTTCTAGTTAATAAGATTATTATGTTAAAATTCAAAATTAGTGTTATAATGTAGAAAATAAAGTATTTTTATAAATAATTTATTTAAAATAATTAGTAATACACAGTAATTATAATTTTTACCACATTTATTGAAAATTATTAAGATTATTTAAATTAAATTCAAAAGGGGTTAAAAGACTAAAAGGCCACAATTGCAATTCTTGAATCAAAGGTAAAATGGCCATTTTTTAAATTAATCTTGGCCCAATTGACAAGCCCAGTCCGAAAATACACCCAACCCAAACACCCATCTCTTTCCACCATGGCAATCCAAGTGATTCTATTTGCAGCAATCAATGCTTGCCATGCCACTCGTCTCCCACCCTCATATAAGAAACACAAATGATCTGAGCCATTGATCCAAACCATCGACGACCCACATTGTTTTTCGTTTTCCCTTTTAATTCTAACCTGTTACCAGATATTATTTCCACCATTGGATCACACAAATCCAACGGTTCCCGTATTTCCCCAAACTAATTTCTTTAAAAACATAAAGCCCCGATTTATCAAGGTCGTTGATCAAATGATCAAACGACCCATATTCCATCTTGCATTCTTAACCCTAGAGACCGACCCCCAACTACCCAAACCCTAAATCATTTACCCTCTGACCTCGCCGCCTCTCTTTCCCTTTCCTCTCTGTTTTCTCTCAACCTCACAAACCAAATCAATCAAAAAACCTTGCATAAATTAGTGCAAGGTCACAAATCGATCAGGGATTCATCTCCTTTGCCTTCTGAATCCACGAATCCTACCGGTTTCTTCCCATTTCATCGATCAAATTCAAGAGCCTAAAATCTGGAACCCTAAGCTCAAACGTGAACATCAAATCCTTCAAATCCTCTAACGCTCCATCAGATCAGAGCATGCATGGAACTTTCTTCAGAGAATCATCATGAAATTCTATACCCAGAGGTCAAACGTAGTGACATCTGGATTTTAGGGTTTGTCCGTTGGTTCAAAGCCTTCAACAATCGATTTCCCCTCTCAGGTAAACTCAATATTGAATTCCCCTCTGTCTTCAAGATTTTCTCACTCGATTTGCTATCATCATCTGCCATGCATCACTCTCCACTATTGATTTTGAATTTGTAAAGCCCTAGAGCCTTAAATGGCACTATAAAAGGTGCCTTTAATTTTCTCACCAAAGACACACCGACACAAACACTACAACCTAACACTGATATCATCTAAGAGCAATTTTCAGTTCAAAATCCTAAGGTTCCTTACTGTTCTTTTCTTTTCATTTTTTGAGTGTTGTCGCTAATTTGAACTTGAAGTTCTTGGGGTCTTAAGAAACTGAGAGAGCCTTCGTTTGGTCTGTTGCCCTCAAAAATGTCAGCACATCCCTCATCTCTCTCTTTGTTCATTTCTGTTGAATGCTATAAATGTATTAGTTGTCTTCTTAGAATCATAGTTATTTATGGTGTTTGTGATTAGTGTGTTAGTGCTTATATTTTGTTAGTTTAATGCCTTCTTGTGATTATTTGGCCTCCCTTTCAAGTCTTTAATTGATGATTGATCAAGCCATTAAGTGATTCTTGATGGTTTTCGAGTTCTAACAGTCTATATGTTTAAGTTGTAGTGTACCTTGAATGATTGTGCATACTTGCCCAAGCCCCATTGTCTTTCATTGATGATTCTGCAACAACCTTTACCCTTATATGTTACTTTTATGTATTATGTTAGTCATGTGTTTAAGCTTATAATCAATACTGAGATGAATCTAAAGATTCTTAAGTTTATATCATCTACCCTTTAACTTAAACATAAAGCTCTAAGTGTTTATTTGTTTCTCTTCTCTATACTTATGTCTGTTAAACTCTGAAGACCATTTCTGGTTTGTCACTATGACATTTTCATGATCTCATCTAGTTATGGTTGCATTTGTTGACCTGATTTTGTTTGAAATTGACCTATCTTCTTTTCATGAATCTTTACTGTACATTCTGTTGAGATTAAGTTGTCTTTCCCCCATAAAATAATCATGATCATGTTTCTTTTTCTTTGTTATAAATGGCTGATAATTTGTTGTGAAGCTAAACTTGGTTGTTTCTTGATTAGTTAACATCTTTAGCTGCATATTCCCTGTTTATAATCCTTTTAAGACATTATTGGTCTTTGAAAAGTTGACATGCATTTTATCCTTTTAAGTAAATAATATTTTCGTAGTTTCTAGTTTGATTGCTATTAAGGAGAATCAACAGTTGAGATTTATATGATTAATACTACAATTAACTAAGAATCTAAAGCTATTGACTAATGACAATCACAACAAAGGTAAGCAAGGAAGTTATCAGTGGGAGAAAGTAGGGGTTGATTGGATAGGTGCAAGATAATTATTTGGGATCTAACTCTAGATAATTCACTTCTAATGTTTATGTGAGTCTATCTAATTCACTCAATTATTAGTTCAAACGTTTAGTAGAAATTCCTCTCTCGATTAAGTTTCAACTTCACAAGATGAACCAATTTAAGCACGTGAAGATATGCAAGAATGCGTAGTGAATTGGTCTTTAGGAGAACCTCTCTCGATTATCCTCCTAACTAGGTTTAATCAATAATTTAACTAGTCTTTTTAGATTACTAAGAAGAATTAATGAACTCAACCAACAATATAATGCAAATATATCACAAGTTATACCTCTCTCGATTACATGAACAAGTGAATATAGACGCAACAGTTAAATCATCCAACAATGCTTCAATACATAAAACTAGAGTTATAATCCACAAACAAATATCAAAACACCAAATCCATCAAACCCTAAAGAGAACTACTCCTTAGATATGGAGTAATGCATCATAAATATGTTTAAAGTAAAGGAAAACATAAAACGATCCAAACTCGAGTCTTGAGTGAGGATGAATGACGAACTCCTTAACCTTTTGCTTCTCCAACTCCTCCTTAGCCTCCTTAGGTCGAATATGTGTCAAAAGTTTAGAAAATAATATTTTCCCATATATTTATACCAAGTAGGGTCGGGCCCAAATGAAATAACCTTTTTCCTACGCGAAATAGGACAATTACTCTATAAATTTTGCACAGGCGCGTCGCATGGGGCGACGTGCCATGCAGGGCATTAGTGGAGAAATCCAGAGAGCTAGTTCTGACAGGTAGCAGGAAATTTGCATAGCCGCGGCGCGCCACGTGGCGCCCCACACACTGCACCAGTGCACTTTTCTTAGAGTACAGATTGTTCTTGCGTTTTGACGTCCAGACTTGGTCCTCGACCCCCGAACACGATCCCAGCTTAATTCCTTGGTCTTTTACTCAGACATCAAAGCTCCAAATCACTCAAATTCATTCCATAACATGTACATAGCTCAGAATCACTCCTACAAGGCATAAAACACACAATAAGTGCAAAACACTAGCGATTAAAGCTCAAACACAATAAAAGTTTAGTAAATTAGAGGGCAATAAGTGACTAAAACACGAGATTATAGCCTACCATCATATATACAGTAAGCCATGCCCTAATAGTAATCAAGCATAGTGTAAAACAACTGATTCCTTAAATTAGTCTAAGTCCTATGGAGCTATCGTAGATAGATTTTAAGGGGTGCCTAACACCTTCCCCTTAGAAGAACAAGAACCCTTACCCATAATCTCACTGGTTTGCAGACCTATAAGGAATACGACTTAGCAATTAAATAGGTACCCTAGTATACCTTTAAATATTAGGTGGCTACTCTCTTTCATCAACAATAGAGAAACCACAAGTTGAATCCTGTCTTGACTAATGCAAAATAGGTGCAACACCAACTTGTCATGATTCCAAATTCCCACCTTAGGATTTCATGATGGCACCGCGTCTCTAAGACTAGGTAAGCCTAACATTCACTGATAGCTTAAACGAAATAACAAACTAAGATAATAAAATAAACCGATAAAGCTCATAATAACTCCAAAATGGAACATCAACAACAAAATTTTCAAAATCGGTGGAACTGAGTCATAAGCTCTACATGAGTAAACCACAACGATACCTAGTAAGTATCAAGCCTAACCTCGGTAGAGTAGTGATAAGGACAGGTCAAGACACCTACTAGGACAAGAAAACTGAACAGAATATAATATAGGCAATTAACGGAAAGTGAAGAGATGAATGATAACAAAGCAGTACAATAAAGTAAACTAATAACAGAATTTTAGGCAATAAAGGCAACGAGGAGTGAACACATGATAAGAATAATAATTAATCAAATACAGACACATACCAGTAAGGCAAATGAAAAGGGCAACAAAATTGTTCAACCAACAAGCCTTTTAAACATAGAATGTACGATAAGAATCACAGCCGAGGTACCACGCCTCATATTCACATTTTACAATCTCAATCACAATCTTTTCTTATATCTCCGTATGATCCTTACATTTAACGTCAAATAGAGCAAGTGCTAACAACGTCAAATAGAGCATGTGAGAGTAAATTAAACAATAAAAGATATAACATGTTATGGAAATTCAATTAAATGCATGCAAGAAGTCTAAAACGGTCAAAATACTGCATATAGCCCATGTACACACTCGTCACCTCATGTACACGTCTTCCGCATAATACAAATAACACAATCAACCCATATCCTAAGGGGTAGTTCCCCCACCCAATGTTAGACAAGATACTTACCTCAACTAGGTCAAATCAACCCTCAAAAATAGTTTTTCCCCTAAAATTTGACTCTACACGGCTCAAATCTAACAAAAAATGACTTAATATCATCAAACAATGCAAGGGAAATCAATTACGATAGTTAAAGCTATAATCTTTACATAATTCCCCAAAAGTCGACAAAAGTCAACCTCAGGCCCGCCGGTCAAAACTCGAGTCCAAGTGTAGATTCCGAGTACCCATAACCCTACGAGTTCATATATGTGGCTTGTTTTCAAATCCGAGTCCAAATCGACTCTCAAAATCCAAATTTTTATTTTTCAAAACTTTGACAAAAGTCCCCAAATTTCCTCTTTGATTCTCATAAAGTTGATGTTAAATCTAATATATAATCATGAAATATAGTTGGAAATTGATTAGAATCATTTACCCAATGATTGTAGATAAAAATCCTCTCTCCAAATCGCCCCCTACCGAGTCTAGGGTTCTAAAATGAGAGAAAATGAGATAAAATCCGACTTTCCAACCTTTTGTTCAGTTGGAGATGTCGCAATTGCGACACTGGGTTTGCTATTGCGAACCCTCGCAATTACAAAGAATGCCTCGCAATTTTGGCATTGACAGACTATGCGGGAAGTCGCAAATGCGATAGGGGCTTCGCAATTGCGACCCATGCATCACAAATGCGACACCTGAGACCCCTCTCCCCCCCTCCCCGCTAAGATCGCAATTGCGATGCTGGTGTTCAAAATTGCGAGACCTGAGGTATCATCACACCAGCAACCCAGATTCAGTTCAAAACCATTTTGAAACACGTCAGAAACTCACCTGAGCCCTCGGGACTCCAAACCAAACATCCACACAAGTCCGAAAATATCATAAGAACTCACACGCACGATCTCAAAACACAAAAATAACATCTAGAACTACGAATCAGACATAAAATGCATGAATTCATAGAAAAGTTCAAGAGCCTCTAGAATTGCAACCAAGCGTACGAATCCTATCAAACCAATTTCAAATGACAACGAATTTTGCAGACAAGATCCAAATAGCAAAATGGACCTATTTCAAGTTCCAATACCAAATTCCGAACCCGATAGCCAAAATGTCAACCTACGGTTTCGTCAAATAGCAAAACGGACCTATCAAACCCATCAACTCATATCTCATGAACTTAAAATTTATAATCATTAATCCAATGATATAATCAATTAGAGGGTGAAGATATTACTTTTTTGACGTTTAATGCTCTTGAATTCGAGTTCTAGGGTTTTGTCTCTCAAAGTTGATGTCTCAATCGAATATCTAATAATTTGAAGGGTTTACCCATGTTAATAAGGTGTTGGAGAATTGATATTAACTTAAAATAATCATTAGAACTTACCTTATATGATGGAGGGACCTTGGAGGAAGTTGGGTTCTTGAGAGCTCTCCTTTCTAGAGCAAGTTTTCGTGTTTTGGAATGTGGGGAACGAAGTAGGGATTTTAAAATGACTTCTCGGGTGCGCTTCATCGCATCTGAAGGCCCAACCATGCACCTAAATGCACCGCAAGGGCAGTGACACTGCCACAACTACGCTGCCGCACACTGGATAGTTGGGCGCGCACCTGAGCGCACACTATGCATTGTCCAGAAAAATGTGCATAACGTTTATCACAATGATCCACTCGGGCTCCACAACATATCATTGGAAAGGTATTTCAAAGAAATACAACTTTCATGTTTTAAGTCTTTCCAAATTCCTAACATACTTTTACGAAATTAGGCTAGAAGACAGACCTTCTATAAACTTAGTCGATTTTATCGAATCTTATGCACCTCACTCTCCATCTTGATTCCAAAACAGCTATTTCCACTCATACTCATCCCGATAGGACTTCACATGTCTAAAATGTCAAATTAATACTCATGTAACACATCCACATCTAGTCTAAATTTATAGAATTTTACAATAAGCAACAAAAAGTCTACAAGTATGGTTTGAACGAGATACAACTGTTCGAAATGAGATAAACAGTAAAGATAGAAATAGAAGGGGACTTTAGGGACTGCGAACGCCAGCAACTCTACCTCAAGTCTCCGCTGTAGATATGATCCGAGTATAAGTACCACTAGACACCGTTAGTACCAACACTAGTATCTTCAAAAGAAGTGCAGGAGTGTAGCATGAGTACAACCAACCCAATGTACTCCATAAGTGTCGAGCCTAACCCCGACGAGGTAGTGATGAGGCTATGACAAGACACCTATGTAAATCTTGTACATGTATATACATAGAGCAATAAAATAACAAGTAGGGCAATTAAAATATTAACTGGGAGGGACATGTAAAAAGGGGAGTACGATAAGAACGACAAGTACAAAATCACCAAATAGCAATTTTCTGAAAACAACAACAATGCAACAAATTAAATTATCAATCCGAAAATTAAGTAAAGCAATGAAATCAACAATAGCACGGCATCACCCTTCTTACTTTTACTCTCATCCTCACCATGTAATAATATAAATGAAATGGACACGACATCACCCTTCGTGCTTTTACTCTCTTCCTCATATGATATGATAAATGATATAAGCAATCAAATGCACGGCATCACCCTTCGTGCTTTAATCCTCACAATCTCTCAAATAAATGATATTGTATGCAAATAGGCACGGAAACACCCTTCATGCTTTTCACTCTTCCTCACCAATAAACAACACTAGTCCAAAATAGCAAAACAAGGTGGGAAGCAGTGTAATGATAATTCAGCTCAACTTTCGAAATCCCAACAACTTCAAAATAAATAATAGATATGAAGGCAAACAATTAAAGAAGTAATAATCTAACTAAGTCATGGAAAGCATAGTCATTGAAATCACATAATACAATAAAACAATTTCGACTCGCATGCTTAAACCCAATGATAAAGCATATATACTTGTCACCTTATATATACGTTGTCCCCACACATAATTCATATAGCAAATACACCAACAAGTCCTAATTCCCTCAAGGTTAATCATGACACTTATATCACTCCGCAACCAAGTCAAACAACCAACCACGGTCTTGCCTTTTGAACAAGTCTCCAAACCAACCAAATCTAACCAATTATCGATCAAACAATTCAAAATAAGCTTTAGAAACTACTCACGAGTGAAAAAGATTCAATATTGAATGAATTTGGAAAAAGTCAACCCCGGGCTCGCTTGGTCAAAACTCGAGATTTGGACCAAAACCTGGTTACCCATTCACCCCCGAGCCCGGTTATGTGATTTGTTTCAAAATTCGACCTCAATTTGAGGTCTAAATCTCAATTTTATAAAATCCACAATTTCTACCCAAATTACTAATTCTACCATAGAAATCCTAGATTTGATATTGAAAACACATGAAAAGTATTGTGTAATTGAAAGGAAATGGATTAAAGTTGTTTACCAATGAATTTGGGAAGAAAGTTCTCTTGAAGAATCGCCTCTAGAATATTTAGGGTTGAGAAATGGTGTAAAATGAGCTAAGTCCCGATTTTTCCCTCTTTTACCCAGCTGTGAATGTCGCAATTGAGAACTTTAGTTCACAATTGCGAACATTTCAAATGCGAAATAAAGGTCGTAAATGCAAACTTTGCATCTAAAGCCCAAAAGTCGCAAATGCGACAAAAATGTTCGCAAATGCGAACTGCCCCCTTCACAAATGCGGATAATTACTTCGCAAATGTGAAGCTCACCCCTCGGAACTTCTGCATCGCAAATGCGACTCTGAGATTGCAAATACGATCTCAGCTAGTTCGCAAATGCGAACCCTTTCCTCGCAAATCCAGCCCAGGACCCTGCTCGCAAATGCGATGTCTTGATCACAAAAGCAAGGTTTGCATTTGCGAGCCAGACCTCGCAAATGCGGCAGACCAACACCAGACACAGCAGTGCACCAGCTAGTTCAAGTCATCCAACACTCATTCGATACACACCCGAAACTCACCCAAGCCCCTTAGGCTCGAAACCAAACATGTATGCAAGTCTAAAAACAATATACTAACTTGCTAGCACAATTAAAACATCAAAATAACGTCTAAAACCACAAATCGGACATCAAAACGTATGAAATTTAAAGGAAAACTCAAGAAGCTCTAGAATCACAACCAAGCGTCTAAATCCTATCAAACCAACTCCGAATTGCACCAAATTTTGCAGACAAGTTACAAATAACAAAATGGACCTATTCCAAGTCCCAAAACTAAAATCTGAACCCGATAGCCATAAAGTCAACACACGATCAAACTTAGGAAGTTTCCAAACTTTCAAATTGCTAATCTTCGGCAAAACAAGCCAAATCAACCTAGGTACCTCCAATTTCAGTTGCGGGCATATACTCTAGTCCAAAATCACAATGCGAACCTACTAGAATAGTCAAAAAAACAATTCGGGGTCATTTACCAAAAATATTGACCGTAGTCAACTCTAGCCTTATTTTTAGTCAAAATTTCCATTTTTAACAAGATTTCATATAAAAGCTTTTCGAAAAGAGACACTGGCCATGCACGCAAACCAAGAAACATCAAATAAAGCTACGGGAGGTCTCAGAATACGAAAATAAGGGCTAGTACTCAAAACAACCTATCGGGTCGTCATATTCTCAACCTCTAAATAAAACGTTCGTCCTCGAACGGACATAAAAAAGTACTTGGACTGGTGAAGAGGTGGGGGTATCTACTCTACATATCGGACTCGGACTCCCAAGTAGCTGCCTCGATCGGCTGACCTCTCCAATGCACTTTTACAGATGAAAAACTCCTAGATCTCAACTTTCGAACCTACCGTGCTAGAATGGACACCTACTCCTCCTCATAGGCTAAATTCTCATCAAGCTGAACAGTGCTGAAGTCCAAAACATGTGAGTTGTCCTCAAAGTACTTCTAAAGCATGAAAACATGGAATATCAGATGTACTCTTGATTGGATAGGAGGCAATGCAAGCCTATAGGAAACCTCCCCAACTCTCTCTAAAATCTCAAATGGCCCAATAAACCTCAGGCTCAACTTGCCCTTCTTCCTAAACCATATCACGTCCTTCATAGGCGACACTCAGAGAAGAATCTTCTCACCCACCATATAAGCTACATCCCGAACCTTCCGATCAGCATAACTCTTCTGTCTAGATTGTGTGGTATGAAGCCAGTCCTGAATCAACTTAACAAATCAGTGCCTAACAACCTAGCCTCTTCGGGCTCAAACCAACCAATCGGCAAACAATATCGCCTCCCATATAAAGCCTCATATGGTGCCATTTGAATACTCGACTGGTAACTATTATTGTAGGCGAACTCTGCAAGAGGTAAGAACTGGTCCCATGAACCTCTAAAATCCATAACACAGGCATATAACATGTCCTCCAAGATCTGAATGGTGCGCTCGGACTGTCCGTTCGTCTGAGGATGAAACGTTGTGCTCAGCTCAACCGCATGACCAACTCACGCTGCACGGCTCTCCAAAAATGCAATGTGAACTACGTGCCTCGGTCAGAGATGATGGAAATCGGCACGCCATGCAGGCGGATAAACTCCTGAATATAAACCCGATCCAACCGCTCAGAAGAATAGGAAGTTGCCACCAGAATGAAGTGCGCGGACTTAGTCAATCGGTCCACAATAACCCAAACTGCATCATACTTCTTCCATGTCCGTGGTAATCCTACCACAAAATCCATAGTAATGTGCTCCCACTTCCACTCAAGTATATCCAATCTCTAAGTCAATCCACCCGTTTCTGATGTTGATACTTCACCTGTTGACAATTCAAACACCGAGATACATAGGCAACAATGTCTTTCTTCATTCTCCGCCACCAATAGTGTAATTTCAAGTCACGACACATCTTCATGACCCCTGTGTGAATACAATAGCGCCAACTGTGAGCCTCCTCGAGGATCAACGCTCTTAACCCATCAACATTCAGAACACAAATATGGCCCTGAAGCCGCGTAACACCATCATCACCAATCGCAACCTCCTTAGCACCACCCCGCTACATCGTATCCTTCAACACCAACAAGTGAGGATCATCAAATTGGCGAGTCTTGATACACTCCAACAACGAAGACTGTGCCACAACACAAGCAAGAACTCGACTAGGGTCCAAAATATCCAATCTTACAAACTGGTTGGCCAAAGCCTGAACATCTATGGCTAATGGACTCTCAGTAACCGTTAAATTTGCCAAACTACCCATGCTCTCTTCCTTCTTACTCAGTGCATCGGCCACTACATTTTCCTTCCCTAGATGATATAATATGGTAATATCTTAGTCTTTTAGCAACTCTAGCCATCTCCGTTGTCGCAAATTAAGGTCTTTCTACTTGAACAGGTGCTGCAGACTCCTATGGTCGGCATAGACTTCACAATAAATGTCGTACAAATAGTTCCTCCTAATCTTCAATGCGTGAACAATGGATGCCAACTCTAAGTCATGAACAACGTAATTCATCTCATGAACCTTCAACTGCCGTGACGCATAGGCAATTACCCTATCATCCTGCATCAATACCGCGCCAAGCCTAATACGCGATGCATCACAATACATGGTGTAAGATCCCGAACTCGTAGGCAATACCAGCACTGGGGTTGTAGTCAATGCAGTCTTGAGCTTCTAAAAGCTCAGCTCACACTCTTCAGAACATCTGAAAAGAGCACCCTTCTGGGTCAACTTGGTCAATGGAGCTGAGATAGATGAAAACCCCTTCACGAACCGGTGATAATAACCTGCCAAACCCAAGAAGCTCTGAGTCTCTATAGCTGAAGTAGGTCTAGGCCATTCTGAACTACCTCAATCTTCTTAGGATCCACTTTAATGCGCTCAGAAGATAAAACATGGCCCAAAAAGGCAACCGAGTCCAACCAGAACTCACACTTTGAAAATAGGGCATATAACTGACTATCCTTCAGAGTCTGAAGTATGATCCGAAGATGCTGATCATGATCCTCTCGACTGCGGGAGTAGACCAAAATATCATCAATGAAGATGATTACAAAAGAATCCAGATAGGGCTTGAAAACCTAGTTCATCAAATTCATAAAGACTGCTGGAGTATTTGTCAAGCCAAATGACATCACTAAGAACTCGTAGTGACCATACCAAGTTTGAAAAGATGTCTTAGGGACATCCAATGCCCTAATCTTCAATTGATGGTAGCCAGATCTCAAATTAATCGTGGAAAACACCTTGGCATCCTGAAGCTGATCAAATAAGTCATCAATGGATATTTGTTCTTGATACGACTTCATTTAACTCTCGATAGTCGATACGCATCCTCATCATTCCATCATTCTTCTTCATAAACAACACTGTTACACTCCAAGGCGAGACACTCGGTCTAATGAATCCCTTATCAAGCAAATCCTGCAATTGCTCCTTCAATTCCTTCAACTCAACGGGGGCCATACTGTATGATGTAGTAGAAATGGGGTGAGTGCCCGGAACCAAGTCAATACAGAGATTGATATCTCTATTGGGAGGCATCCCCAAAATATCTATACTAAATACCTCTAGGAATTCGTGCACAACTGTTATTAAATCCATGGAAGGAACCTCCGCACTAGGATCACGGATATAGGCCAAATATGCTATACACCCCTTCTCGACCATATGCTGAACCTTCACAAAAGAAATAACCCTACTATTAGAATGGCTAAGAGTCCCCCTCCACTCTAATCGAGGCAACCCTGGCATCGCTAAGGTCACCATATTGGCATGATAGTCCAAAATAGCTTGATAATGTGGTAGCCAATCCATGCCCAAGATAAAATCAAAGTCTACTATATCCAAAAGTAGAAGGTTTACCCTAGTCTCAAAGCTCCCGATAAAAACCACACACGAGCGATAAACACGATCTACCATAATAGAATCTCCTATAGGCATGGACACATAAACAGACGCACTCAAGGAATCACGAGGCATAACCATATATGAAGCAAAATAGGATGACACATATGAATAAGTAGAGCCCGGATCAAATAAAACTGAGCATCTCTATGGCAAACCGGAATAATACCTGTGATGACGGCATCAGATGACTCTGCCTCAGGTCTAGCTGGGAATGCATAAAAACGGTGCTGAGCCCTACCACTCTGACCTCCACCTCTCAGAAGGCCTCTAGCTGTCTGGACTCCACCTCTAATGGTCTGACCTCCATCCCTAGCAGCCTGACCCCTACCTCTAGCTGGCTAAGTGGGCAGTGGAGCAACCGGTGCCGGAATCATGGCACGAGAACTCTGTTGTGGCATGCTGCCCTGTGACCTAGGGCAAAAACCTCGTGACGTGCCTCGAATCTCCACAAGTATAACAAGTCCTCGATTGTTGTGACTGCTGACCCTACAACTAACCTTGTCGACTTGATTAACCACCCTGATAACTCTGGATCGAAGGTGCACTGAAAAGAGCTGAAGGTGCACAGTAGGCTAGCTACTCAGGACAATACCCATAAGAACCACAACTACCTGAAGCACCGAGGGATTCCTGGAGTGTTAACTGAACCGGCCTGGAAGGGTGGCCTATACCAAATGAACCTATGCCCCAAGATGAGGCACGACTTGTAAGGACCCGACCGGTCATTTTGATCATTTATACTTTGCTCGGTTGTTTGAGGGCATGAGTAGCTCCGTATGATGTAATATGACTTATATGAATCATCAGTTTTGGTATTCAGGTTATTCAGAATTGATTTGAAAAAATGATTCTCGGCTAGAAGCTTTAAATTGGGAGAGTTGACCAAGTTTGACCTTTTGTGAATTTGAACCCAGAACGGAGTTCTGATTGTTCCATTAGCTCCGTTTGGTGATTTCAGACTTAGAAGCGCGTCCGGATTGTGATTCGGAGGTCCGTAGTTGAATTTGGCTCAAAATGGCGAAAGTTGAAATTTTAAAAAGTTTGACCGGGAGTGGACTTTTTGATATCAAATTTGGATTGTGATTACGGGAATTGGAATAGCTTTGTTATGTTATTTGGGACTTGGGCGCAAATTTTGAAGTCATTCCGGATTTGATTTGCTATGTTTCGGCACAAGTTTTTGAATTTGAAAGTTCAAATTTCAATGATTTCGATTTGAGGTGTGATTCATCGTTTTAATATTGTTATGTGTGTTTTGAGGCCTCGAGTAGGTCTGTATTGTGTTATGGAACTTGTTGGTATATTCGGACGGGTCCCTAGAGGCACGAGTGAGTTTCGAACGAAGTTCGGATCATTTCATTGCATTTTGGAATTTTGCTAAGATTGCTTGTTCTGGTGTGACCGCACCTGCGGCTGGTTTGCGCAGTTGCAAGGGTCGCAGAAGCGACGAAGGGGTCGCAGGAGCAGAAATATTGGTGGGAGCAGGGTTCTGCAGAAGCAGAGATTGCTTCGCATCTGCGAAGGCGCAGATGCGGTGAGTTGAGCGCATAAGCGGACTGGAAGCGCAGAAGCGACAAGTGGGCGCGCACCTGCGAGTGCGCAGATGCGGGTATTTTACCGCAGGTGTGAAGGCAGACCTCCAGTGCTTCTCCGTAGAAGGGTGTTTTGGTCACAAATGCGATGCCATAGAAGCAGCTAATGTGCCACAGGTGCGAAAGTGCTGGGCAGAATGATAAATACAAGGGTTCATAATTTTGGCTTCATTTTAACATTTCCAAGCTCAGATTGAGGCGATTCTTGGAGCAATTTTCATATTGTGGACTGGGGTAAGTGTTCTCCACTCATTTTTGATCTTATATCACGAATCTACCTTCATTTTTGGTAATTAGATTGTGAATTGTATAGAGGAAATTGGGGGTTTTGGCCTAAAGTTTCATAATATGAATATTTGAGTTTTGAACATCGAATTGGAGTCGGATTTGAGTGAAACTAATATGGTTGGACTTTTAATTGAATGGGTTGTTTGATTTTATAAATTTTGTAGCATCGCTTGGCTTGTTCGGTGTTGGAATTAGCTTGTTCGAGGTAAGTAACTCTTCTAATCTTGGAACTGAGGGTATGAAACCCCGAAATACGTGTTATGTGATTTGTGTTGAGGTGACGCACATGATAGGTGACGGGTGTGTGGGCGTGCACTATGTGAATTGGGACTCTGTTATTTCTATGGCACTAAATATTGGCCCTATTTTGTTGATATCCGTGTTTTCACCATGTGATAAAGCAATTGAGCTGTAAATCATGCTAGATATCATGTTTAGGCTTTATGCCGATATTGTTTGGACCCATAGTGGTCGTTTCTTACTGTCATCTCACTGATTTCATTGATATTTCGTACTCAGTCATATTCATGTATTCATATCATATCTTAGTCTCAGTTATTTATCGATACATCATATCATTTTTGTCGGTCTAGTTTCATGACATTATGAGCCCGTGAGTGAGACTGGAGAGATTAATGACTGAGTGAAGCCGGGGGCCTGTTTGTGAGGATGTTTTCACTATAGCATGTGAGTTGTCCGTGCAGCACGTGAGTTGTCCGTGCGATTCCAGATATTGATATTATTGCACGTGAGTTGTCCGTACAGCACGTGAGTTGTCCGTGCGGATTATAGCGCTTGGGCTGAAAGGAGCCCCTCCGGAGTCTGCACACCCCCAGTGAGTGTAGTCGACTATAAATAGGGATTGGGCTACATGCCGCAATGGGTATGGTACAACGCTGAGTGTTTGAGTGTGCTGAGCATAGTGAGAGAGAATGCGAGACAGTGAGATTGAGTACTCTGAGAGTGTGAGTACATGAGCTCATCATCGAGATGCATTGCATTTGACATGCGTACTTGAGATACATGCATAGAGGTGCATTTCCTTCTGCTACCCAGTTTTGGAGATATTTATGATTTTACTTGTATCTTGACATGTAGGCATAGAGAAGTACCTTCCTTATGCTATCTGAAAATGAAACATCTTATTTATTATTGAAAGGATTTTGGGAAAAAATATTATTTTCAAACTTATTCATATTTTTGGCAACTTCGGTAAATGATTTGGGTTTTTAGTGATGTACTTGAAAGGCAGAACCATTTTCAAAAATCATGATTTTGCTGAGCATTTTTATCTCTGAGTTACTTCTTGTATTATTTGCTTTAAGTTGTTATGGATTGTTGTTGGCTATTGGTGTGGACCCGAACTTGGTACAAGCTCGTCACTACTTTCAACCTAAGGTTAGGTTTGTTACTTATTGAGTACATGAGGTCGGTTGTACTCATACTACACTTCTGCACCTTGCGTGAAGATGTTGGCTGCTGATGTTGCTGTGATCGATGAGAGCTGGATTGAAGATGTACCTGCATCTCGGTTGTAGCTGCCTCCTGTTCGTGGTAGCTTTAGATCTGTAAAACTCTGTTTATGTACTTTTCAAACAGACGATGTATTTATTTCATTTCCGCTTTGTAAACTCTATTCTTAGAAGCTCATTATTTGTACTACCAGTCCTTGGGGAATGTATTAGATTCAGATATTTCTTTACTTAATTGCTTTATTAATTGTTATTGGAATTGGTTAGTGGTTAATTGGCTTACCTAGCGGGTTGGGTTAGGTACCATCACGACTAGTCGGATTTTGGGTCGTGACACCACTGAAACCACAAAAATGAAGAGGCCTCTCCTCAGACACCGCCTCACTATCTTGACAACGAATCATCTCGATCCGTCTAAGAATCTCTACTACCCGCCGGAAAGAAATATCATCCCCGATCTCCTTGGCCATCTGTATCATGATACCAAAAGTAAGACCATCAATGAATCTCCTCACTTTATCCCTCTCAATAGGAAGCAAGACAACCGCATGGCGAGCTAAATCCCCTAATCTGGTTGCATACTGGGTAACAGTCATGCTACCCTGCTAAAGGCGCTCAAACTGCCTGCGGTACTCCTTTCTTAGAGTGAAAGGAATGAACTTCTCCAAAAATAATTGTGAGAACTGATCCCAACTGTGTGGCGGTGAACCTGCTGGTCTGCTCCGCTTGTAATCCTGCTACCATCTCTTGGCAGAACCACTCATCTGAAAGACTGCAAAGTCGACTCCATTGGACTCCACAATACCTATGTTGCGCAACATCTCGTGGAAACGGTAAATGAAATAATGTGGGTCCTCAGAAGGTATGCCACCAAAGCGAATAGGAAATAACTTTGTGAGAATTTCCAATCTCATCAACCCCTCAGAAGACATCGCGGGCCTCTCCCCAATTTGTGTAGCAACAATAGGCTGAGCTACCCCAACTGGCGGAACTGCTGGAGTTTGATATTCGTGAGCCATCTGCTCTGATGTGTGAGTAGCGGGAGTCTGTGCTCCTCCCCCAGCCTGAGCGATAACTGGTGCCACCGAAAATGCACCGATCTGAGCCACGCTCTCCATAAGTTCCACCAAGTGGACTAAAGTGTCCTGAAGTACCATGGTAGCAATAAATCCCTCCGGGACCTGAGCTGGTCCAACTGGCACGGTTTGAACAGAAACCTCCTCATTATGCTTGATATGAGGCTCTAGAATAAGTGTTGATGCACGTGCTCTAGGTTGAGCTCTGCCTCTGCCTTTGGCTCGACCTAGGCCCCGACCTCTATCCCTGGTAGTGGCAGAAACCAAGGGCTCTGGCTCCTGACCGCCCGTGGATATTGTGCATGTTCTCACCATCTACGAGAGAACAAGAATGAAATGATTCAAACTTCAGTGATAGAATAAAATCGCACGATAGAGAAAGAAAGAAGTGAAATTTTTCCTAGAGCTCTATAGCCTCTAAATATAAGTACAAACGTCTCCGTACCAATCCTCCAGACTCTACTAAGCTTGCTCATGACTCGTGAGACCTAGGCAACATAGTGCTCTTATACCAACTTATCACGACCTGAATTCCCAAACTCAGGGTCGTGATGGCGCCTAATGTCTACTAGCTAGGCAAGCCAATATTAGATAACAAATTTAACATCTTAAAAGTTTAAAGTAAAGTAATAACAATTATTAACGATAATTAAAGTTGTAACACGTAAAATAAACTCATAACATAACACAGTCTATTCTAATCCCAGAAATTTGGTGTCACCAGTACATGAGCAATTAGAAGTCTACAAGTATGTTTTGAATGAGATACAACTGTTCGAAATGAGATAAACAATAAAGATAGAAATAGATGGGGACTTCAGGGACTGCGAATGCCAGCAGCCCTACCTCAAGTCTCCGTTGTAGATATGATCCGAGCAGAAGATACCACTAGACACCGCTGGGACCAATACTAGTATCTGCACAAGAAGTGCAGGAGCGTAGACTGAGTATAACCGACCCAATGTACTCTGTAAGTGTCAGGCCTAACACCGACGAGGTAGTGACGAGGCTATGACAAGAAACCTATGTAAATCATGTATAGGTATATACATAGAGCAACAAAATAACAATTAGGACAATTAAATTATTAGCTGGAAGAGGACATGTAGAAAGGGGAGTATGATAAGAATGGCAAGTACAAAATTACCAAATAGCCTTTTTGCGAAAACAACAACAATGCAACCAATAAAATTATCAATCCGGAAATAAAGTAAAGCAATAAAATCAATAATGGCACGACATCACCTTTCGTGCTTTTACTCTCATTATCACCATGTAATATCATAAATGAAATGGTACGGTATCACCTTTCCTGCTTTTACTCTCTTCTTCACATGATATGATAAATGATATAAGCAATCAAATGTACAATATCACCCTTCGTTCTTTAATCCTCACAATCTCTCAAATAAATGATATTGTATGCAAATAGGCACGTCAACACCCTTCGTGCTTTTCACTTTTCCTCACCAAGCAACAACACTAATCCAAAATAGCAAATCAAGGTGGGAAGCAAGTTCACTGCAATCATAGTGTAATGATAATTCAACTCAACTTTCGAAATCCCAACAACTTTAGAATAAATAATAGATAAAGGCGAACAATTAAAGAAGTAATAATCTAACTAGGGCGTGGAAAGCATAGTCATTAAAATACATAATACAATAAAATAATTTCCACCCGTATGCTTTAACCCAATAACAATGCATGTATACTCGTCATCTTACATATACGTCGTTCCCACACATAATTCATGTAGCAAAAACACCAACAAGTCTTAATTCCCTCAAGTAAAGGTTAACCACAATACTTACCTCACTCTACAATCAAGTCAATCAACTAACCACAGTCTTGCCTTCTAACAAGCCTCCAAACCAACCAAATCTAACAAATTATTGATCAAATAATTCAAAATAAGCTTTAGAAACTACTCATGAGTGAAATTCAATCTTTAATGAATTTGAAAAAAGTCAACAAAAGTTAACCCCAGGCACGCTTGGTCAAAACCCGATATTCAGACCAAAATTCGGTTACCCATTCACCCCAAGCCCGGTTATGTAATTTGTATCGAAATTTGACCTCAATTTGAGGTTTAAATCTCAATTTTACAAAATCTCCAATTTCTACCCAAATCTCTAATTTCTACTATAGAAATCCTAGATTTGATATTGAAAACACATGAAAAGTCTAACACTTTCAAAAGCAAGGCCAGTTTCCCAAATTAACTTACAACTAGGATCAAAGACAACCCTATTTTTTATCTTTCTTCTTGATCTTACTAGTTGTTCGACTTCGTCTTCACTTTCATCATAAGCAGTTTCATCTGGATCTGTTTCAAAGCTACCAGCTTCATCTGAGGGATAATATGACTCATCTCCTACAATCTTACCCTCTAAAGTGTTCTTCTTCCTAGCTGCATACTCATCATATCACAGATCTAGACCCTTTTTACCTAACTCAGCATGTCTAGCTTCAGTCTCTTTCTCCTTCCTCTTCCCTCTCTGCACCTTCTTCCTCTCTTCTCTTAAACTCATATACTCCTCATCAACATCACTACCATAATCTTCTTCCACTTTCTCAGACAACTCTTCATGTTCTGAATATGAACGGTTGTCACTGCTGTCCACATCAGATTCAACTAATGAAACATCATTAGCATTAGAAGGACCACACTCATCCTTACCAGAGACACTATCAGCAACAGGCACACTAGTTTGTGGTTCTTCAAATCCTAAACTTTCACTGCCCCGAACACTTTGATTTCACTCTTTATCAAAAGACACACTAGATTTCGCACTCACATGGCTTACATATTCAATAGCTGGAGAGACCATTATTGGTTCATCAATAGAGTGGGACACATAGACTTCAAATATATCCTTATTTTTAATAAAGGTACAATACCCATAATATCATTATCTGTTAAAATTACAAAACTACTAGACTTGCGTGGTCTCACATAAATAAAATATGTTTCACAATTATAACCAATTTCTTTGACATAATATAGAAACTCAAAATGCGAAAATCTGTCAATATCAATATCAAATAATCTGTCATAATACCTTCTTCGTACTTAATAGGAGATTATTGTAACTAACCTCCATGAAAAATCCTCAGTGTGTTCAAAAGTTATTTTTTGAACTGAAATCAATAAAGAAGCAAAACAACAATAAATACTTTTTTGTAAAATATGAAACCTTAAATACGAAATTTTACACTTCAAGTTCGACAAAAATTGAAGACAAAGAGAATTACCTACAAGAGAATCTTTAGTATCTACTCTCTAATCGATGAGATTTGGAGAATAATCTATACTAGGTATTGAGTTCATCAGAATCCCAAAAGTCGCAAATGCGACAAAATGTTCGCAAATGCAAACTTTCCCCCTTCGCAAATGCGAATAATTACTTTGCAAATGCGAAGCTCCCCCCTCAGAACTTCTGCGTCGCAAATGCGACTCTGAGATCGCAAATGCGGTCTCAGTTAGTTCGCAAATGCGAACCCTTTCCTCACAATTGTGAGATTACCCAGCTCACAAATGTGATGTCTTGATCGCAAAAGCGAGGCTCGCATTTGCGAGCCAGACCTTGCAAATGCGAAATCTGTAGACCAGTACCAGAAACAACAGTGCACCAGCTAGTTCAAGTCATCCAACACCCATCCGATACACACCCGATACTCACCCGAGCCCCTCGGGATCCAAATCAAACATGTACACAAGTATAAATATATCATAAGAACTTGCTCGCGCAATCAAAACACTGAAATAATTTCTAAAACCACAAATCAGACATCAAAATGCATGAAATTTAAAGAAAAACTCAAGAATATCTAGAATCACAACCAAGCGTCTGAATCCTATCAAACCAACTCAGAATTGCATCAAATTTTGCAGACAAGTTTATAATAACAAAACGGACCTCTTCCATGTCCCAAAAGAAAAATTCAAACCCGATAACCTTAAAGTCAACCTACGGTCAAACCTAAGAAATTTTGAAACTTTTAAATTACTAACCTTTGGTAAAACAAGCCAAATCAACCTAGGAACCTCCGATTTCAATTCCGGGCATACGTCCAAGTCCAAAATCATAATACGAACCTATCAGAATAATTAAAATACCGATCCAGAGTCGTTTACCTAAAATGTTGACCGTGGTCAACTCTAGCCTCATTTTTAGTCAAAATTTTTATTTTTAACAAAATTTCATATAAAAGCTTTTTGAGAAGTGACGCGGACCACACACGCAAACTAAGAAATATCAAATGAAGTTACAGGGGGTCTCGGAATACAGAAATAAGGGTTAGTAATCAAAATGACCTATCAGGTCGTCACATCCTCGGTAGTATTATAAGATATTCTTATAGGATCGGGCCGTTCTCCTCAGCAGACTCGTGCGAAACACTTGAGATTTGATTTGGTATTGGTATCAATTGATTTAGTCCCTACGACGCCAATTGTGGTATTTTAGTGATTTCATAATGATCCATGATTGGAAATTTATTATTAAAGCTTATTTGTTTCGTTGTTACTTGTTGTGTTTCATACCTGTCTACTTTATGTATTTTATTATTTTGACCACTAGTAAGTGTCAAGTCTACCCCTAGTCATTACTTTTTCGAGGTTAGACTAGATATTTACTGGGTACGCGTTAATTTACGTACTCATGCTATACTTCTGCATTGATTCTGCAGGTACTTCCAGTGGTCATATGGGCGCGTAGACGCATCGCACAGAGACTTAGTGGTAAGTTGCCTTCCATGCGGTCTGCAGCACCCGGAGTCTCCATCTATCTTATTTATTATTTCTGTCCATTTCATTTCAAACAGTACCTGTAGTGATTTTGTATATTCCCTAGATAGCTCATGCACTTATGACACCGAGTTTTGGGGGCTACTAGTGGTTATTCACCATTGTACTTATTATTATTATTATCATTGTGACTTATGTATTATTCGTACTTGATATTTTTGTAAAGAAGTATGTATGTTTCCATGCGATCTCTATTTAATTTGGTGTATTTAAAGAAATTTTTGATTTTAAAAGTTAAAAATGAATAATTAAGTTGGAAGTTTATCGTTGACTTGCCTAACAATATCGTTAGGGGCCATCACGAGATCTACGATGGAATTTGGATCGTGACAAGACGTGTGTCACGCTTGAAATGAGACTTGAAGTATCTGCCTCGAAATGACACTTTATTTAGCCACATAAATATCTTAGATTTTACACCAAGTTGAATTTTGAACTCATCAGAATAGCCTCAATAATTTGGAACTTGCATTTTAAAGCTAATATCAAGTCATCTATGAAGTTTTCCATGTGGTATTAAGCTTCTTCATTTAAAATTGTACTTGAGCTTCCCTTTTCCTGATAAAGCAATTTTTCCACATAGAGACTTCTTTAAAATTCAGTAACACTGGACTTGACAAGTCCAAATATTATCAAACTTATAAACCAAGTCAAATTTATCCCACGTGGAATAAAGATCTCCTTTGAGTTTGCACAAATATTGTTACTCAAATTTCTTGACTCTTTCGGATAAAGAAGATAGATAAATTTCTGCTCTTTTAGGTGTAAAGTTCAACTTCTCTTGAAATTTAAAGCCAATATCATTTCCATATAGGCAGGAAACTTTTATTGGTTAAATCTTTATAAAAGCCAATATCATTTTTATATATAACTTTTACCGCTTACAACCTTTATAAAAGGATGAGATAACTTATGTAATATGCAAAACAGTGCCTTGAGGGACTAAACAGGAGCTATATTGAGACATGAAGAGATATCACCAATTGAAAGAAGGCAACTCGGGAATAGAGCCATAAATGTAACTTCAGCGAAAAATCATTTGGCGCATCCCTCTCGCATTTCTGCGGCTTCGGTGATTGTTCATCCATCCATACGGTTTTACGGCTTTGGCTTAAATAGAACAAGAGATGTGCTCCCAGAGATTGTCCCCATTAATGTTGAAGATTCGCTTTTCTTCATCGTCATCTCTAAAGAAGATGAAGTATTTATATTTATCGATTCTATCAAATCTGAGCTTGCTCCTTGTCGCCGGGCCAGCACGATCACGTTCATTGGATGCAGCATCATAGATATTTTTGCATGTAGTGCTGTTAATTTTTCTTGCAGCCACCATAGCAATTGCTCCAGATTTTGCCGATTTGAATTGTGAGAGAAAAGATGACGGGCAAATTTTGTCTCACCGGGCATGCTAAGTTGTTTGCAATAAAGTTTGAGATATGAAAAATTAATTGCAATCACAAAATAAGAAAAAATTAATTTTATTAATCAATTGTGATTATAATTATCTGTGTTCCCTTGATTCTTATCTCTAAATTATTTTTCATGATTCGAGGACTGAATCAGAGTATTTCTCGAATGCAGGATAATGTGGACCCTCATGCAATATATTGTATCTCTATGAAAGTCGAGCATTGCATGGATCGATCACAAGGAACAACTTCTCATGATATCTCCTTCTTGTTTCTTCTATCAAGGGCCAAAATGGTGTATCCCTCAAGCGAAGGATTTGTGTGGATCTTCTTGAGATTTTGAGCAAGGACAATCGGACTTGAGAAAGACAGTATTTGATATCTTGATCTCTTTGTGAATATCATAAGAGTTTATGAGATTTTCGTGATACTTTCAAAGAAAATGTGTGACCCTTTTTATAGGTGTGAGTTAGGGTTTAGAATAGAGTAGCCTTTAAGAAAGCGAAAAATTCATAAATAGCCATTTTTACGCCTGGTCAATCAAATTTAGCCACATAATCAAAAGTCAACCTTATTTAGCTACTAAATTAGTACGGGAAAGTGTTATTGACTAAATTACCCCTACTCTATTTATAAATTTATGCAATACGACCTCACACTCTGTTTCATCAGAATCTTGCGGCGTAATCTACAGATTGAAGTAAGCTCTCAATTATTCTTCTGATTCTTCGAATTGTCTGGTTTGATCTCAATGCTTTAATATGTGCTAATCTTGAATTTTCTCAATGCTTTAATCTGTGCTAATCTCAAACTTTCTCAATGCGTTAATCTGTGCTTAATCATATAATATATCTTCTTATTTGTAATTCAGATCGTAACTAATAAAATCTGCATTGTTTTGATATTATTATAAATTTTATATGAAAAATATTTATTCTGTGCTTAATTGTATAATATATAAATATAATTTAATTTAAAGTAATGTATGTAGTTCTTTAAAAAAATTACATATGCTATAGTACTGGAGGTATCTTTAATTCAAAACCACAAAAAATAACATAAAATGGTGCAGAACAAAAAGCCAGTATAATATGCTGGACTTTACTTAATTAATATCTAAAACTCAGAAACTTCCAGCTGATTATACTGGAAGTAACTGTGATTCAAATAAGAATAACACATCTTAGTTTTTAAGGTTCCCCTAATGACTTGAATAAAATGCTAGACTTTTTTGATTACATATGTCAAAACTATAAAGTCTGCAGCATATAGTACTGGAGGTATCTTTAATTCAAAGCCAGAAAAAATACTGCATAAAATGGTGTTACATTGCTTGATTCAAAACCAGAACAAAACACAAGTATAATGCGCTGGAGCTTTCTGAATTAATATGTAAAACTCATAAAATTTCAATGTATTATACTGGAAGTATCTTTCATTCAAACTACTACAAAAAATTATGAATAAAATGGTATAGAATAAAATACCAGTATAAAATACTGCATTTTTTTAATTTAATATGTTAAACTCAGAAAATTCCAGTAGATTATACTGGAAGTATCTGTGATTCAAACCAGAAGAAACACATCTAAATTTTTAAGGTTTCCCTAATGTTGTGAATAAAATGCTAAACTTTTATGATTACATATGTGAAAGATACAAACTGTGCAGCATATAATACTAGAGGGATCTTTAATTCAAAACCAAAAAAAATAATACATCAAATGGTGCAAAAAGATAACCCCGGTATAATATGTTGGACTTTTCTTAATTAATATCAAAAACTAAGAATCTTTCAGCTTATTATACTGGAAGTATCTGTGATTCAAATAATTGACTGGAGCTTTCTAAATTGATATATAAAACACATAAAAATCCTAATATCTAATTATTTGTGTACATTAAATACAGGATGCATACAAATTTCTTGATTATTGCTTTCGATGGTAAATGGATACCAGATTACAAGTATTTAGATCATAAAATAAAGCTTTTGCTTATAAATGATGGGACTTCATTTGATGAATTCATGAATAAGATTTTTCAAGTTATGGAGTTCGGCAGGAACAAGTTTGAAGCAACAGTATGGCTTAATATCAATCTAGGTACTGGCAAGGGAATACATGTGACAAAAGATGAAGAACTTACTTCCTATATGATGCTTTTAAGAAACGATCCATACTGCAAAGGTTCCAAATTTATTATTGATATATCAGAAATACTTTCTGAAAACTTTATTAGAGATCAACAACAAGAAGGTAATGCAATAATGGAGATTGACAATCAACAGTTATTGAAGGGAACCACATATGTTCCAGAAGAGCAACTGATGCTGGTTTCTTAAATGCCAGAAGAGCAAGACATTCCGATTTATGAAATTACAATGAAAAATAAGAGTGTAATTCCTGTAAAAGATCAACACTTTAAAACACTAGAAACAATTGAAGGGAGAAAAAGGAAAGCAAAAGGAAAGGCAAACAAATCCCCATCAATAATACTAAAGGAAAATACATTATTGATGATGTAAAACTGGGGTCTGTTTTTCAAGACAAAAATGCTCTGATTAGATGTTTTTGCTTAGCAGCAATAAAGGAGCACTTTGAGTTCTATGTTAAAAGATCAAGTAATACAAGATACTCTTTGGTATGTACTGATAAAAAGTGTGGTTGTACTATTCGAGGTTCAAGAATTAAGGAATCAACACTTTTTAAAATAGTTAGATTTCAGAGAACACATGAATGCTCGGTTGACATTAGAAAGTCACATCAAATACAAGAATCTCCAAATGTGATTAGAGATTACATGATTGACAATTTAAGAGACATAGTTACTGAAGTAAAGCCTAAGTTTGTCACTTCAGAAATGAAAAAAGCACATGGAATAGATGTTGGTTATGAAAAAGTATGGCGTGCTATTCAAAAAGGGATATCTTTATTAAGAGGAACAACAGAAGGAAATTATGAGCAGCTGCCATCATATTTGTATATGATCGAACAAAAAAATCCAGGATTATATACTAATATTAAGAGAGATGCAGAAAACAGGTAAAGTTTTTGTGTTTGTGGCCACACATCTGGTAATATCCTTTAATATTCAACTTGTCATATCGCAAAACTAAATTTTATTTACTTTTTAATGTAACAGGTTTGTTTACATGTATTTTATGTATGGGGCGTCAATTTCTGGGTGGAAGTATTGTAGACCACTTATTGCTGTTGATGGAACATTTCTAAAAAATAAATATAGAGGTGTTCTATTAGTGGCAGTTACAAAGGATGCAAATAACCAGATTTTCCCTATTGCATTTAGGATAGGATTCAGAGAATAACAAATCATATGAATGGTACTTCATAGAATTTAGAAAAGCAATTGGCATTCGTAAAGATTTAATATTTTTTTCAGATCGACACAAGGCCATTGCAAATGGAATTGCAAAAGTTTTCCCTAAGTGCTACCATGGTATTTGCATATATCATTTAGAGAAGAATCTAAAGCAAAGAAGAGTGAGAAACACTGTAATAAACCTATTTCAAAGTGCTGTAAGAGTATACATTCAATCAGAATTTGATGACTTTATGTCCTAAATAGCTGTTGTTGATAAGAAAACATTCGACTATTTGATGGAGGAACCACCAAGAAGATAGGCTCGTTCACACTGTCCAAGACGATGATATGATATGCTAACAACAAATATTGTTGAGTCAATGAATAATGTTTTGAGACGTTCAAGAGAATTGCCACTTTTAACAATGATCGATTTCATACAAGAAAAATTGAAAATCTGGTTCAAAGAAAGAAGGTGTAACGACCCGGCCGGTCGTTTCGAGAGTTATAGCCCTATTTTTCCCATTTCTGCTTCCTTTTGTGCTTTTCAGCTATATTATGATATATCGGGTTAGTTGGTTCGGGTCCGGAGTAGTTTCGGAGTGAATTGAGACACTTAGTCTCTAATGTAGAAGCTTAAGTTAGAAAAGTCAACCAAACGTTGACTTATATGTAAACGACCTCGGATTTGAATTTTAATGGTTTCGTTAGCTCTGTTAAGTGATTTTGGACTTAGGAGCGCGTCCAGAATGTGATTTGGAGGTCCGTGGTAGAATT
Source organism: Nicotiana tabacum (assembly GCF_000715075.1). Lineage (NCBI taxonomy): Eukaryota > Viridiplantae > Streptophyta > Magnoliopsida > Solanales > Solanaceae > Nicotiana > Nicotiana tabacum. The sequence goes on from NC_134092.1 coordinate 77,270,110, forward strand.
AGGCTTGAATTGGCGAAAGCTAGAATTTAGGCGATTTTGGCCGGCAGTGAAAATTTTGATATCGGGATCAGATTGGATTTACAAAAATTGGAGTAGGTTTTTGGTATCATTTCTGACTTGTGTGCAAAATTTGAGGTCATTCGGACGTGGTTTAATAGGTTTCGGCGTTGTTTGCCGAATTTGGAAGTCCAGAAGTTCTTAGGCTTGAATCCGAGGGTAATTTGGTGTTTTGATATTGTTTTGAGTGATTCGAAGGTTTGACTAAGTTTGTATGATGTTATATGACTTGTTGACATGTTTAGTTGAGGTCCTGAGGGCCTCGGGTGTGTTTCGGGTGGCTAACGGATCATTTTTGGCCTTGGTGAGATAGCCGATCTGCTGCTGTATTTTGGTTCTGGTTTCCTCTTACGCGTTTGCGAGAAGGGCCTCGCGATCACGAAGAGTGTTTCTGAGATGGTGAATTTTTGTTCTACGCGTTCGCGAAGGTGAGGACGCGAACGCGAAGGGTAGGGCAGTGTGTGCATCGCGAACGCGTGAGTGGTGTCGCATTCACGAAGAGGAGTAAGGCTGATGGGGACCCCATTCATTTGGTCTACGTGTTCGCGAGGGTAAGGTCGCGTTCGCGAAGAGAAGGTTCAGTAAAGGTTCGCGTTCGCGAGTGGTAGATCGCGTTCGAGTAGAAGGGATTTCTGGACAGAGGCAGTTGTGCTTTGCGAACGTGAGGGTACTTCCGCGTTCGCGAAGAAGAAAATCTGGGCAGACAGTGTTAAATTCAAAAATCAAGGGTTTGAGCCCATTTTTCATATTTTGACATAGAGACCACGGATTTAGGCGATTATTTGAAGGGATTTTCAGGGAGTTGATTGGGGTAAATGTTTCTCACTTAGTTTTGGTTAAATTCCATGATTATATCTTGATTTTTATCATCTAAATTGTAATTTGGGGGGGGGGGGAATTTGGGGAAAAAGTAGAAGAGTTCTTGAGATGGATTTTTGAGGTTTTGAAGGGAATTTTGTTGTTGTATTTTGGTAAATTTGGTATGGTTAGACTCATGAGTGAATGGGCTTTCGGGTTTTGTGACTTTTATCGGATTTCGAGACGTGCGCCCGGGGGCCGGGTTTGAGCCAATTTCAGGTTTTGAGTCTAATTTAGTAGTTTCATTGTGGAATTGATTCCTTTAGCATATATTAATGGTATTGTACTGCTTGTGGCTAGATTCGGGACGCTCAGAGGCCGATTCGAGAGGCAAGGGCATTGCGGAGTAGAGATTTGCTCGGATTAAGGTAAGTAATGGTTGTAAATCTAGTCTTGAGGGTATGAAACCCTGGATTTGTGTGTCATGTGACTATTTGGAGGTAATGCACATGCTAGGTGACAGGCGTGTGGGCGTGCACCGTTTGGGAATTGTGACTTGGTCCGTCCCGTAGCAACTGTAAAGTTGAATAACCTGTTATAGATATATGCTCCTTATGTGTTTTAGAAAGTTTTGCTGTAAATCATGTTAGATACCATGTCTAGGCCTTATGCCAGTATTGTTTGGACCCTTGGAGGTCTTTTCTTGCTGTCCTCTCACTGTTTTTGATTGGTAATCTGTACTCAGTCATGTTCATGCATTTTTACATCATAGCTCAGTCTCTGTTACTTTATTTGATGCACCATATCAATGTTGTTTGGGCTGATTACTTGATTTCTGAGAGCCTGGGAGATTGGAGAGATTATGACTGAGTGAGGTCGAGGGCCTGATTGTGAGGACATTTATGGGATCGGGCTGCATGCCGCAGCATGTTTCATTGATTCTGCCATGATGAGAATTGATATAGCGCTTGGGCTGAAGGAGCCCCTCCGGAGTCTGTACACACCTCGAGTGCCGAGTGCTGAGTGATTGGGAGACATGAGTGATTGTGAGGTTGGAGGGATTGGGAGGACTGAGTGATGTTTTTTCCCGAGGGGCGGTATATGATTTCATCCTTTTGTGCTCATAGTTGCTGTGAGTCCTTGTTTGAGAACTGTTGAAAGATATTTTTATTGGCTTTATCTGAACTGGATTTAAACAAGCTGATTTGACTTAAACACTGGTTTTTAAAGCATGCTGTACTTTACAGAATTTTTGTGATATGAACTATACTTGCATCTAGCTCGTCATTACTCCTCAGCCTTTATTTACTGTTATTACTTACTGAGTTGGTGTACTCACGTTACTCCCTGCACCTTGTGTGCAAATCTAGGCATTTCTGGCCACGCTAGCGGTTGTTGATATATTTAGTAGCGGATCATAGGAGATAGCGAGGTAGCTACCTGGCGATTGCAGCCCTGTTTTTCTTCTTCCTTATCTTCCCCTTAGTTGTATTGGTCTTTCCCAGACTATGCTAGTCTTGATGTTATCAGGTAGTTGTTGCTCATGACTTAGTGACACCCCAATGTCGGGCTATATTTTTCGCATTCTATTTTTATTTTGGTTTGAACTCTTTAATGAAGATTCTGGTGAAGTAAAGCTTTGACTTATCTTTTAAATGAAATATCGACGTGTTTTGGAAATGTGTCGGCTTGCCTAGTACCACGATAGGCGCCATCACGACGGGTTAAGTTTTGGATCGTGACAAGTTGGTATCAGAGTCTAGGTTACATAGGTCTCACGAGTCATGAACGGGTTTAGTAGAGTCTTGCGGATCGGTACAGAGATGTCTGTACTTATCTTCGAGAGGCTGCAGAACCTTTAGGAAAAATTCTACATTCTTGAATTCTTGTCGTGCGAATCTGTTGATTCTAGTAACTAAACATCTCTTGTTTTATTCTCTCATAGATGGTGAGGACTCGTACTACTGGTCAGGAGGTCCAGCCACCAGTACCACCAGCCAGGGCCGCGAGAGACCGAGGCCGCGGTAGAGGCCGTGGTAGGGGCAGAGGTGCAGCCCTCATAGCAGCTGGGGCAGTAACTGCAGATCCACCAATTGCCCCAAATCAGGACCAAATTCCCGTTGTTGATATACCAGCTCAGGCACCACCTGTGCCTATTGTGATTCCAAGCCTTCAGGAGGCCATAGCTTAGATTCTGACCGCGTGCACCAGCCTTGCTCAGGCAGCCTCTGTTCCGGCCGCAGCAGCCACTTCTCATGTCGGGGGAGGTGCTCAGACTCCCACTGCCTGTACACCAGAGCAGGTGGTACAAGGATTCCAGACACCGGGGGCACCACCAGCCCAGCCGGTTGCAGCTTCTCAGGACTGTGGTTCCTGCTATGCTTGAGGATGAGCAGCGTAGATTGGAGAGATTTGGGAGACTCCAGCCTCCATCTTTCAGTAGTGCAGAGGGTGAGGATGCACAAGGTTTCTTGGACAGGTGTCAGAGGATACTCCGCACAGCAGGTATTCTAGAGACAAGTGGGGTCTCGTTCACTACCTTTCAGTTCTATAGGGCTGCACTCAGATGGTGAGAGACTTATGAGAGGCGTAGGCCTGTTAGCACAGCACCCCTTACTTGACAGCAGTTCTCCGTGGTCTTTTTGGAGAAGTTCATGCCTCAGTCCCGCAGAGAGGAGCTGCGCAGACACTTTGAGCAGCTTCGCCAGGGTGATATGTCTGTGACGCAGTATGAGATGCGATTCTCGGAGTTGGCCCATTATGCTATCTGGTTGGTTCCCACAGATAGGGAGAGGATCATGAGGTTTATAGATGGTCTCACTTTTTAACTGCGGTTGCTTATGACCAGAGAGAGGGTGTTTGGTGCTACTTTTGATGAGGTTGTCGACATTGCTCAGTAGATTGAGATGGTTCGCGGTCAGGAGAGGATTGAGAGGGAGGCCAAGAGGCCTCGAGGACAGGGAGGATTTAGTGGTGCTCCTTATGGGGTTCAGTTCCAGCACGGCAGAGGCCGTCCATTCAGACATGCTCATCCAGCCCGCCCAGTTCACCATGGTGCATCATCTGGCCATGGTTCTCATAATTCTCATCAGGGCCACTCATCACTCAGTGCCCTTCTAGCCTAGAGTTCGTCCCGTGCTCCATCAATTCAGGGCTCCTCTATGCCAGGTTCTTCTACCACTTATCCTGGTGCTCGGGGCTCCCTTCAGTTCCCGCCACCAGCACCAGGAATTGTTTTGAGTGTGGGGAGTTTGGGCATATGTGGAGGCAGTGTCCTCGTCATCATGGAGGTCTATCTCAGCAGAGGAGTCAGCCTTCGACTTCAGCACCAGTTACTTCACCATCCGCCCAGTCAGCTCAGGGTGAAGGTCAGTCAACTAGGGGTTGCCCTAGAGGGGGAGGCAGATCAGAGGGTGGCCAGGCCCGTTTCTATGCCTTCCCTGCCAGACCAAATGTTATTGCTTCAGATGCTGTGATTACAAGTATTGTCTCAGTTTGTCACAGAGATGCCTCTGTATTATTTGACCCTGGTTCCACTTATTCATATGTTTTCTCGTATTTCGCTCATTTTCTAGATATGCCCCGTGAGTCTCTAGTCTCGTTCGTTCATGTATCTACTCTGGTAGGCGATACTATTATTGTGGACCACGTGTATCGGTCATGTGTGGTGTCTATTGGGGGTCTGGAGACCCTAGTGGACCTTTTGTTGTTCAGTATGGTTGACTTTGATGTGATATTGGGTATGGATTGGTTATCTCCATGTCATGTTGTTCTAGATTGTCACGCTAAGACCGTGACGTTGGCGATGCCGAGATTTCCGAGGGTTGAGTGGAGCGGTTCTATAGATTATGTACCTAGTAGGATAATTTCATATTTGAAGGCTCAACGTATGGTTGAGAAGGGTTGCCTATCTTATTTGGCGTTTGTGAGGGATGTTAGTGCAGAGACTCCTGTCATTGATTCTGTTCCGGTGGTACGTGATTTTCCGGATGTGTTTCCTGCAGACCTGCCGGGCATGCCACCTGACAGGGATATTAACTTTGATATTTATTTGGTGCTAGGCACTCAGCCCATTTCTATTCCACCGTATCGTATGGCACCGATGGAGTTGAAGGAGTTGAAGGAACAACTTCAGGAACTCCTTCATAAGGGGTTTATTCGGCCTAGTGTGTCACCTTGGGGTGCACCGATTCTATTTGTAAAGAAAAATGATGGTTCCATGAGGATGTGCATTGATTAAAGGCAGTTGAAAAAGGTCACAGTCAAGAACAAGTATCCCTTGCCTCGTATTGATGATTTATTTGACCAGCTTCAGGGAGCGAGGGTGTTCTCCAAGATTGATTTGAGGTCCGGGTATCACCAGCTGAAGATTCGGGATTCGGGATTCGGATATTCTTAAGACAACTTTTAGGACCCGATATGGCCATTATGAATTCTTAGTGATGTCTTTTGGGCTGACCAATGCCCCAGCAGCGTTCATGCATTTGATGAACAGTGTATTCCAGCCCTATTTGGACTCATTCGTTATTGTATTCATTGATGACATCCTAGTGTACTCTCGTAGCCAGGAGGAGCATGCTCAGCATCTGAGGATTGTATTACAGAGATTGATGGAGGAGAAGTTTTATGCAAAGATCTCCAAGTGTGAGTTTTGGCTCGGTTCAGTAGCATTCTTGGGGCACGTGGTGTCCAGTGAGGGTATTCAGGTGGATCCGAAGAAGATAGAGGCGGTGTAGAGTTGGCCTAGACCGTCCTCAGCCACAGAGATTAGGATCTTCCTTAGTTTGACGGGATATTACCATCGCTTTGTGGAGGTATTTTCATCTATTGCATCGCCCTTGACCAAATTGACCCAAAAGGGTGCTCCATTCAGATGGTCGGATGAGTGTGAGGAGAGCTTTCAGAAGCTCAAGACTGCTTTAACCACAACTCAAGTGTTAGTTCTGCCATCAGCTTTGGGTTCTTACACCGTGTATTGTGATACCTCGAGGGTACGTATTGGATATATTCTGATGTAGGAGGGTAGGGTGATTGCCTATGCCTCGCGCAAGTTGAAGACCCATGAGAAGAACTATCCTGTCCACGATCTTGAGTTAGCAGCCATTGTTCACGCCTTAAAGATTTGGCGTCATTATTTGTATGGGGTTCATTGTGAGATCTATAATGATCACCGAAGTTTGCAGCATCTGTTTAAGTAAAAAGATCTTAATTTGCGTCAGCGGAGATGGTTAGATCTTCTCAAGTACTATGATATCACTATTTTGTACCATCCGAGGAAGGCCAATGTGGTGGTCGATGCCTTGAGTCACCGGGCGGAGAGTTTGGGGAGTTTAGTGTATCTCCCAGCAGCATAGAGACCCTTGGCATTGGATGTTCAAGCCCTAGCGGGCCAGCTTGTCAGATTGGATATTTCGGAGCCGAGTCGGGTATTGGCTTGTGTGGTCTCCAGGTCTTCTCTTTATGACTGTGTCAGGGAGCGTCAGTATGATGATCCCCACCTGCTCGTTCTTCAGGGTAGGGTTAGTGAGGTGATGCCAGAGTTGTGACTATTGGTGATGATGGCGTGTTGAGGATGCAGGGCTGGATATGTGTGCCCAACGTGGATGGGCTTCGGGAGTTGATTCTTGAGAAGGCCCACAGCTCACGGTACTTTATCCATCCGGGTGCCGCGAAGATGTACCAGGATTTGAGGCAGCACTATTGGTGGAAGCGGATGAAGAAGGATATAGTTAGGTTTGTGACTCGGTGTCTCAACTATCAGCAGGTTAAGTATGAACATTAGAGACCGAATGGCTTGCTTCAGAGGTTAGAGATCCTAGAGTGGAAGTGGGAGCGAATCACTATGGACTTCGTAGTTGGGCTCCTACGGACTTCGAGGAAGTTCGATGCTATTTGGATGATTGTGGATCGTCTGACCAAGTCCGCGCACTTCATTCCATTTGGTACTACTTACTCTTCAGAGTGGTTGGCGGAGATTTACATCCGAGAGATTGTTCACCTGCAAGGTGTCCCAGTTTCCATCATTTCAGATAGGGGCACTCAGTTTACATCGTAGTTTTGGAGGGTCGTGTAGCGGGAGTTGGGTACTCAGGTTGAGTTGAGCACAACTTTTCACTCTCAGACGGACGGGCAGTCCGAGCACTGTATTCAGATATTGGAGGACATGTTGCGTGCTTGTATCATTGACTTTTGGGGTTCATGGGATCAGTTTCTGCCGCTCGCAGAGTTTGCATATAACAACAGTTATCAGTTGAGCATTCAGATGGCTCCGTACGAGGCTTTATATGGGAGGAGGTGTAGATCTCCAGTAGGATGGTTTGAGCCGGGTGAGGCTAGGCACTTGGGTACAGACTTGGTCCAGGATGCATTAGATAAGGTGAAATTAATTCAGGAGCGGCTTCGCACAGCGCAGTCTAGGCAGAAGAGCTATGCGAACAGGAAGGTCTGTGATGTGTCTTTTATGGTTGGGGAGAAGGTTTTGCTGAAGGTATCACCCATGAAGGGTGTTATGAGGTTTGGGAAGAGGGGAAAGTTGAGCACCCGATTTATTGGGCCTTTTGAGGTGCTTCAGAGGATAGGGGAGGTGGCTTATAAGTTTTCCTTGCCACCTAGCTTGTCGAGTGTGCATCAAGTGTTTCATGTTTCCATGCTCCGGAAGTATGTTGGCTATATGTCCCATATTTTGGACTTCAACACGGTTCAGTTGGAGGGTGATATGACTTATGATGTGGAGCCGGTGGCCATTTTGGATCGGCAGATTCGGAAGTTGAGGTCAAAGGATATAGAGCTTCAGTGAAAGTGCAGTGGAGAGGTCAGCCTGTGGAGGAGTCCACCTGGGAGACCGATCAGGAGATGTAGAGCAGATATCCACACCTATTTGAGACTCCAGGTATGTTTCTAGACTCGTTCGAGGACGAATAGTTGTTTAAGAGGGGAAGGATGTAACGACCCGGCCGGTCGTTTCGAGAGTTATAGCCCCATTTTTCCCATTTATGCTTCCTTTTATGCTTTTCAGCTATATTATGATATATTGGGTTAGTTGATTCTGGGCCAGAGTGGTTTCGGAGTGAATTGAGACACTTAGTCTCTAAAGTAGAATCTTAAGTTGGAAAGGTCAACCGGACGTTGACTTATGTGTAAACGACCTCGAATTTGAATTTTGATGGTTTCGTTAGCCCCGTTAGGTGATTTTGGACTTAGGAGAGTGTCTGGAATGTGATTTAGAGGTCCGTGGTAGAATTAGGCTTGAATTGGAGAAAGCTAGAATTTTGGTGATTTTGGCCGGTAGTGGAAATTTTGATATCGGGATCGGATTGGATTTTCGAAAGTTGGAATAGGTTCGTGGTGTCATATCTGACGTTTGTGCAAAATTTAAGGTCATTCGGACGCGGTTTGGTAGGTTTCGGCATCGTTTGCGGAATTTGGAAGTCTAGAAGATCTTAGGCTTGAATCGGAGGGTAATTTGGTGTTTTGATGTTGTTTTAAGTGATTCGAAGGTTCGCCTAAGTTCGTATGATGTATTATGACTTGTTGACATGTTTGGTTGAGGTTCCGAGGGCCTCGGGTGAGTTTCGGGTGGTTAACGGATCATTTTTGGCCTTGGTGAGATAGCTGATCTACTGCTGTATTTTGGTTCTGGTTTCCTCTTACGCGTTCATGAGAAGGGCCTCGCATTTGCGAAGAGTGTTTCTGAGATGGTGAATTTTTGTTCTACGCATTCCCGAAGGTGAGGACGCGAACGCGAAGGGTAGGGCAGTGTGTGCATCGCGAACGCGTAAGTGGTGTCGCGTTCGCGAAGAGGAGTAAGGCTGTTGGGGACCCCATTCATTTGGTCTACGCGTTCGCGAGGGTGAGGTCGCATTCGCGAAGAGAAGGTTCAGTAAAGGTTCGTGTTCGCAAGTGGTAGATCACGTACACGTAGAAGGAATTTCTAGGCAGAGGCAGTTGTGCTTCGCGAACGCGAGGGTACTTCCGTGTTCGCGAAGAAGGAAATCTGGGCAGACAGTGTTAAATTCAAAAATCGAGGGTTTGAGCCCATTTTTCATATTTTGAGCTAGAGACCACGAATTTAGGCGATAATTTGAAGGGATTTTCAGGGAGTTGATTGGGGTAAGTGTTTCTCACTTAGTTTTGTTTTAATTCCATAATTATATCTTAATTTTTATCATCTAAATTGTGATTTTGGGTGAAAAATTGGGGAAAAAGTGAAAGAGTTCTTGAGCTGGAATTTTGAGGTTTTAAAAGGGATTTTGTTGTTATATTTTGGTAAATTTAGTATGGTTAGACTCGTGAGTGAATGGGCTTTCGGGTTTTATGACATTTGTCTGATTCCGAGACGTGGGCCCGGGGGCCGGGTTTGAGCCAATTTCGTGTTTTGAGTCTAATTTAGTAGTTTCCTTGTGGAATTGATTCCTTTAGCATATATTAATCGTATTGTACTGCTTGTGGATAGATTCGGGACGCTCGGAGACCGATTCGAGAGGTAAGGGCATTGCAGAGTAAAGATTTGCTCTAATTGAGGTAAGTAACGGTTGTAAATCTAGTCCTGAGGGTATGAAACCCCGGATTTGAGTGTCATGTGACTATTTTGAGGTGACGCACATGCTAGGTGACGGGCGTGTGGGCGTGCACCGTTGGGGGATTGTGACTTGGTCCGTCCCGTAGCAATTGTAAAGTTGAACAACCTGTTGTAGCTATATGCTCCTTATGTGTTTTAGAAAGTCTTGCTGTAAATCATGCTAGATACTTTGTCTAGGACTTATGCCAGTATTGTTTGGACCCTTGGAGGTATTTTCTTGTTGTACTCTCATTGTTTTTGATTGATAATCTGTACTCAGTCATGTTCATGCATTTTTACATTATAGCTCAGTCTTTGTTACTTTATTTGATGCACCATATCAATGTTGTTTGGGCTGATTACTTGATTTCTGAGAGCCCGAGAGACTGGAAAGATTATGACTGAGTGAGGCCGAGGGCCTGATTGCGAGGACATTTATGGGATCGGGCTGCACGCCGCAGCATGTTTCATTGATTCTGCCATGATGGGCATTGGTATAGCGCTTGGGCTGAAGGAGTCCCTCCGGAGTCTGTACACACCCCTAGTGAGCGCAGGTACCTACTGAGTGCGAGTAACGAGTGCTGAGTGATTGGGAGGCATAGGTGATTGTGAGGTTGGAGTTACTGGGAGGACTGAGTGATGTTTTTGCCTGAGGAGCGGTATGTGATTTCATCCTTTGTGATCATAGCTGCTGTGAGTCCTTATTTGAGAACTGTTGAAAGATATTTTTATTGGTTTTACCTGAACTAGATTTAAACAAGCTGATTTGACTTAAACACTGGTTTTTAAAGCATGTTGTACTTTACGGAATTTTTGTGATACGAACTATACTTGCATCTAGCTCGTCATTACTCCTCAGCCTTTATTTACTGCTATTACTTACTGAGTTGGTATACTCACATTACTCTCTGTACCTTATGTGCAGATCCAGGCATTTCTGGCCACGGTAGCGGTTGTTGATATATTTAGTAGCGGATCATCAGAGATAACAAGGTAGCTGTCTGGCGATTGCAGCCCTGTTTTTCTTCTTCCTTATCTTTCCCTTAGTTGTATTGGTCTTTCCGAGACTATGCTAGTCTTGATGTTATCAGACAATTTGTAGTAGTTGCTCATAACTTAGTGACACCCCGATGTCGGGCTATCTTTTCTGCATTCTATTTTTATTTTGGTTTGAACTCTTTAATGAAGATTCTAGTGAAGTAAAGCTTTGACTTATCTTTTAAATGAAATATCGATGTGTTTTGGAAATGTGTCAACTTGCCTAGTACCACGATAGGCGCTATCACGACGGGTTAGGTTTTGGGTCATGACAGAAGGACATCAGCAGAAGGAATATTCTGTAAATTATCGAATTGGGCAGAAGCAACATTGGAAGACAAAATTAAACCAGCTTTTACATTTAGAGTACTTCCCATTGATCGACTCAAATTCAAAGTCAAAGAAGAGGGTATGGAATTTATTGTTGATCTAGACAAAAGAACATGTGATTGTTCTGAATTTCAGTTAAATGAGATACCCTGTGAACATGCAATTGCTGCAATTGACAGTATATATCAAAAGAAATCGGCTTTCTGCTCTGCCTATTATACAAGGGACTTTTGGTTGAAAACATATGAAGGGCAAGTAAATTATGTAGGTGATTCAACAATATGGGTTATACCGGATACTATTAAATCAGAAATCACTAAGCCTCCAGATGCAAAAGTTATGCTTGGAAGAAAACAGAAGAATCGACATATTTCCTGTACATAATTCAAGAAGGAATTAAGATGTGATCGTTGTAAAAGATATGGGCATAACAGAACAAATTGCACAAATTCAGCAGTAGTTCATCCTTATGCAAGAAAATACAGGAAAAAGAATGATTGATTATATAGAATAAGGTTGCATACGCTCATTCAAAAAACTGATTGTAATCCAGAATAATTTTCTCGGGATTCTTGTTTCTCAAAATATTATTACTGTCTATTTTTTTTGTTTCTTGATTTGAAGTCAAAATGACCGTAATCTTTGTTTCTTCTATAACAACATACTTTGCTGTAGTTATATAATAATTTTTATTTTTCCGAAATCCGTATATCTATCAAATTTTCTATCTAATACTCAGTTAAATATACCGGAACTCATCACATAGAATATAGCAGCATATTATATATAATATACTAGATCAGTATAATATACTGATCTAGTATATTATACTCATACAGTATATTATACTAATCCAGTATATTATACAGATCGAGTATATTATGCATGAAAGTTTATGAGTTTTACATATCAATTCAGAAAGATTCAGCATATTATACTGGTGTTTTGTTGTTGTTTTGAAATATTTTATGTAGCATTTTCCTCTGGTTTTGAAGTAAAACTTACTGGCTTACAAATGAACATACATCATCAAATACAGTATTTAAAGGAAGTGATTATGAAAAGAATAAAAGAAGTTTTGTATACATCCAGGATAAAATACTGAATAATATGATTTCAAATGATAGATCTCCAGCCAAATATACATGAACCAAAAGATTTGTAGTCTTTAATTCCAGCCAATTGTTATGGATACAACTTCTGTATTGTTTTACCATTCTCCATTATAATGTACTGGCTTATAGCGCTTCATAAGTAGCATTTCTAGCATAATATACAGGAACCAAACAAACACAAAAAACTCTAGCTAATTTTATTAGAATAGCATCAACAAAAATTATGAAATCCAACTTATTATCCATAAAAACACACCATAAAAAATATAAACTCCAATCCGTTAATCTTTATTTCAATCAATAAATTACTTCAAATCTAGCAAAAAAACAAAAACTGGATTGTACACATCCAGAATAAAATACTAGAGAAAATACTTTCAGGTGATATATCTCCAGGATAATATATAGGAAGAAAATTTTTAAAGTCTTTAAGTCCAGCAAATTATTCTGGATATAACTTCTCCATTATTTTAAACTTCTCCATTATAATATACTGGTTTATAGTGCTTCATAAGTAGTATTTCCAGTGTAATATACAGGAACAAAATAAAATAATAAATCCAACTAATTATAATAGAATAGCATCAACAAAAATTATGTAATCCAACTTATTATCTATAAAAACACACCATAAAAAATATAAACTCCAATCCGTTAATCTTTATTTTAATCAATAAATCGCTTCAAATCCAGCAAAAAAAAAAAACTGGATTGTACACATCTAGGATAAAATACTGGAGAAAATACTTTCAGGTGATATATCTCCAGGATAATATATAGGAAGAAAAATTTTAAAGTCTTTAAGTCCAGTAAATTATTCTGGATATAACTTCTCTATTATTTTACACTTATCCATTATAATATACTGGTTTATAGCGCTTCATAAGTAGCATTTTCAGTAATTACAGGAACAAAATAAAATAAGAAATTCAGGTAATTATAATAGAATAGCATCAACAAAAATTATGAAATCCAACTTATTATCCATAAAAACACACCATAAAATTATAAACTCCAATCCATTAATCTTTATTTTAATCAATAAATCGCTTCAAATCCAGCAAAAAAAAAAAACTGGATTGTACACATCCAGGATAAAATACTGGAGAAAATACTTTCAGGTGATATATCTCCAGCAGAATATGCAAGAAGCAAAATTTTAAAGTCTTTAACTCGAGCAAATTATTTTGGATATAACTTCTACATTATTTTACACTTCTCCGTTATAATATACTGGCTTTATAGCGCTTCATAAGTAGCATTTTCAGCATAATATACAGGAACCAAACAAAATAAGAACTTCAGCTAATTATACTATAATATCATCAACAAAAATTATGTAATCCAACTTATTATACATAAAAATACACCATAAAAAATATAAACTCCAATCCACATTATACATAAAAATATAAAAATAGAAACACAAACACATGCTAAAAATATATATTCCAATATATTAATCTGCATTTCAATCCAAAATATCTTTTAAACTACAACAAAAAATAAAAAACTATTTATTGGTATGTGTGTTGCGCCTTTTTGAAACGCAAGGTTTGTCTAATCTTCCAGTGGCCTCATCTTCACTAACCAGATATTCCAGTTGCTTCTTCTTACCATAATTGTATAATAATACTCCATATCTAGTTTGTACACGTGTAGGATCAAAGATGTTCTTGTCAACAGGTATCTTCTTGCCTTCAATGAAATATTCCGCAAATGCAGAATAATATATACCACAATCACTACATACAAAACACATATTAAGAAAGAATAAGATAAACAATACAGGAGTAAAAACTGAAGAATATGATATAAAAAAATATTGCAACTTACACTTTTTCCTGTTGAGGCAAGTCATCCACTGATATAAGAGGAAATGGTTCAGATAGATCCTCTTTTTCCAAGTAATGTGATCTATTCGTTGTAATGTCACTTCTTTGCTCATAAAATGTAGTGGTGTTGAGCAACAATGGTATCATTACAACAAATGAGTGCAATGCTTTACGAACTACAACATCATGTCTTGGGGATCTCATTGAATCATATACGTATATGCATCCATCATGCAAAGATAGAACGTCCAACACCCAATGCCATGCATCTTTTACATTGATTGGCATAAGAACATAATCAACGAAAAGCCAGAGAGTGTTACAAAGAATGTAAAACCCAAGCACATACTCTTTTAATTTCTTTGTCAACTCAAATATCTGTTTTTTTTACATTCAAGCTATCTATGGTTGATTTATTCTACACCTCTTCAATGGTAGAAATGAAATAGTTATCGGTAGTTGTCATCCTTATGTTTCCATATTTTTCTTTCTTTCGGAGGTAATAGAATATAATATCAATATGCTACAAAAAGAAAACAGACATCAATAGAATATACACATACACATACCGATACTAAAACAAAATAAAAAAATAATGTATGTTGACATACCGTCTCATTGATACCTATACCTGAATAATAAAGTTCAAAAAATCATGTCCTCTCAGCTATAAATGCAATTCCAAGATTAAACTGTTCCTCCAGTATATCATCCTTCTTTTTGTACCCCTTCTTCCTAAAAAGATTTAATAAATACATAAATATAATAGTCCAAACTATCATTACAAAGAAACTACAATCAAAACATAAAGAAATATATAAAATTACCTGCGAGTTTGAATTAACTTTGTTTGAACAAACTTACTAAACTCATCACTAATTGATACAAGAATTTCTTCAGTAATTGACGTTTTGAAAGGGTGATCCCCTTTCACAATAACACGAGGTACAACAAGTTTTCTTATTCTTGTTGCATCTTCTTGACTAGAGTCGTCCGAAACCTCATAAGTTTGGACACCTTCAAAACTTGACTGAATAGGCAAGGAAGAAGTTGCAGCATCTTTAGGTGTAGAGCATTTTGGAATAGATGACATTACAGGAGCAACACCTATGGACTCATTAACAAACTCGAAAGTTAATTTATGAATCTGACAATCAATCTGAGAGTCAGTCATCTCAATTTCATGATCTGAAATCATCTTGGTTGATGATTTTTTTATAAACCTCTATAGCTGGAACATCTTCATTGCATGACTGTTTAGTCATCTTACCCGACGAAATATCTTCATTTGTTGTTTGTTTACAAAGCTCAGCTGTTAATTTATGAGCCTCTGAATCACATATTTCTAACCATTTATCTTCATCCGGAATTCCAACATCAACAAAACCAGATGCTACATAAAATATGCATTAATATGTTAGAAAATATAAATAAAAAAAATTTAAATATACAACTTTACGTTTCAATACCAGAAGTCCCTTCCTTTATCGCTTCTAAATTAAAATCTTCTAATTTCCCATGTTCATTATTGACGTCGTATTCTTTGATATCATGTGAATCCTCTACAGATCCAGAAATTGAAGAAAAATTGAGATAGCAACATACAATGAGTCAACTTCCCAGAGTGACTCTCTTCATTCAACTCTAAAAACTTTCCAAATACACTGTTCTTCAACACATCCATTTGAGTTCCAGACAAAAAGGATGACATAATTTGCTTAAAATTTCGATCGCCTTTTCAATAACAATCAGCAGGAAACCACTCCTTAAAGTCATAAAATCTATCTCCCTCCTAAAATTAAAATACAACACATATAAACAGCATTTCATATAATTTTAAGATAAAAACTTGAACATTTCAGAAATCCGTACCTTCAATATACTACTTAAGATTCCCTTTCTATAAAATCATGAAAACAAAGAATATTACAAATTAGATTAGTAAATACGATCAGAATCCAGTATATAAAACAGAACCCATCCAGTATAAAGTACTGGACAATAAAACCTACAGATGGCAGTCTTCCAGTATAATATACTGGATCAAATTAATTAGAAGCAATGAAACTCCAGAAACAAATACTGAGGTATAACGAAGAAACATAATCAAAGAACATAATAATAATAAAAAGACAAATAATCATTCAAAAAAAGTAATCACAAATAAAACAAAACTCTAGTCTAAACAGAACTCATCTAATATAACATACTGGACAACAAGCTTACAGATGGCAGACTTCCCGTAAAATATACTGGAATTAAACAAAACTCAAGTATATTATAATAATCATCCAGTATAACATACCGGAGGGCAAACATTCAGATGACAGACTTTCCGTATAATATACTGGACAAAATTTATTACAAAACTCCATAAACAAAAATTATAATAAAAAATCATCCAATATAAAATACTGGGAAACAAGCCTTCAGAAGACAGATTTCCCGTTTAATATACTACACCAAATTTATTACAAAAATAAAACTCCATAAACAAATACTGGTCTAGAATTAAAAAATATAATATATTGAAACTAAATTTATTACAAAAAATCAAATTTTTAAATATGAAATCCAGCACATTATTCTGGATTTCAAGTTTTAACAAGAACTCGAGAAATCTATAATGCAGTTGAAGCAAAACAATACTTGAAAATTAACCCTAATTAATATACAGAGACTAGAAAAATATTTGAACAACTTATCAAAATAAATTACGCAACGATTACAACATTACAACATAAAACTAATAACAAAGTGACAAAATTATCAGAAATAAGACGAACTACTAAACAAAGAAAAAATCGTAAATGTTAAAATCCCACAAATATTTAAACACTAAAAGTACGAAAATCAAACTTAAAACTAACGAAACAACAATAACAATGAAAATTCAAGCACATTATTGTAAACACAACACTCACCCAGACAATTTTGAAGAAAATTGGACCTAACCCACACTAAATTCGAAGAAAGTGCTCTCACGAAAGCGAAATCTGTACACTACTGTAAAAAGAAAGAGAAGAGCGATAAAAAATGAAAAGTAACTAAATAGGATGTTAAAAAGTTCAAGGGAAATTATGTCATTTACTAATATATTTTAAATTAAAATGGCTAGAAATCGATTATATTAGCGATGGTGGCTGTTTTTGGATAGTCAGCCGTAAACATGGCTATGCCATGCCATTTTGACTTTAAGAAATTCTTAATCGATATTTGGGCTTGTCGTGTATGGGCCCAAGTTAACGAATTTGATCCATAAAATATACACTGTATCCAAGAAATTTCGAAAAACCAATCGAATCAAAAAATGTTTTAAACTAACAGAACATTAACATGTAATTTGGTTTGACCTGAATCGTATTAAATTTAAACTATTAATATTTGATTTGGTTCGATATTAACAAAAAAAAAGTTATATAGAAACTAAACCAAGTGTCATTATCCAATATTTTGGATTTGTTTGGTCAGTTGACCTAATTGTTGCTCTTTCCATTTTAGTTTAAATGGTGATATTTGACTGAGTACGAATTCGAAAAAGAAAATACTGAAAATTTTGAAGATTTTAAATTTTAAACATGTCATAAAATTCCATTGTTATCTCCAAAATAGGTACGTGTATTTCTTTTTGCCCATGAAATGAATTCATGATCCACTATCATTTCCAAAATACAACCATATGATTCTTGAAGTCCATCAAATGAACATGCACTTTTCAAAATATACTATTTATACATTACCATTAACTTCTAGAATAACTACGTACTGCTCACAATAGCCACATCTTGACTTGCCTTCCATAATCATGAAGGTCCCATGTATCAGTCCAGAGATGTTGGACAGTAGAAGAGCATGGAACGTACCATTTTTGTCTCAAGAGATTTTTCTCGGCATCCATGGGAACACAGTTTCCTGTTTCAGAAAAGAAGTGTTATATATTAGCCACAAGGAGCATAAACTAGGAGAATCTATATGCACTTACAGTGAAAAGATTTTGAATGAATGAGTAGAGTTTAACTTATTATATTAGATACTTATTATATATCAGAAAGATTTTATATATATATATAATTACATCATTGATTGATCTGATTATTTAAATATATATTTTTTTTTTTACATCGTCGGTGTATAAAGCTTATTAAGCTTAATAGAAAAAATGCCCTCAGTCAAATATGATAGTCACTGAAAATGTATAAATTTTCTTACAAAATTTTAAGAGATATAATCATATTTACTTATAGGTTAATAGGATCCAAATAGAGGCTGATGTATATTGAAGACATCAGATATTGACGCACCCACATAGTATTTGTTTACACACAACTTAAGTGCGAAGCCATTAATTAGTCACGTCAAAGATGTAATGCAATAGTGCTCCTCTTCCATTGGTTATATTCGCCAAGGCTGAAATTTGGATTTCTCCAAATAATATTAAGTTGTTCATCGCCAAGATGGTAAGAGGGGTTGCTATGATGGTAAGCAACCTCCACTTCCAACCAAGAGGTTGTGAGTTCGAGTCACCCCAAGAGTAAGGTGGGGAGTTCTTAGAGGGAGGGATGCCGAGTTTCTATTGGAAACAGCCTCTCTACCTCATGGTAGGGATAAGGTCTGCGTACACACTACCACACTAGTGGGATTATACTGGGTTATTGTTGTTGTTCATCGCCAGAAAATCCAATAATGGATGCCATATAGTTAGTCAATTAAGAGCAGAAAAATCTAGTCGTCTAACAAACCAGCAAAATATTAAATAACAATAAAAATTTATAATGTGAAGAACCCAATATCTGGTGATTCAAACACATTTCATATTTAATTCATACAAGAGCACAGTAATGAGTAAGAAACACAAATAAAAGCTATAGTACCATCAATAGATCCAAATGAAGTACCTCCTTTGACATGCTTTTCCACATCTCAATAGCTTTTCCATCCACTTCAAGTTCATTGTCATCCATCCCAATTAAAGACATTAGTTTCTTTTAGAAAGTAATGACTTGAGGGTCGCTGCACGCATCGCAAATATGTTTCAGTAACAAATTAAATAATTTGGCTTATATGTCAAGAATGTAAACAGACATGTATATATTTTTGTCCAAATTTTGTAGGACAGAGTTATGCTGCTGGAAGTCTATTGTGATCTGTGAAATTAATACGCAAGTTAGTCGGGACACTATAGTTATTAAAAAAAAAAAAATAGAGTTGAGAATTGAATGACTGACAGAGACATAGGAGTGAACAACTTACATGAAAATCCAAAAAGCCGATCTGGGTTGGTCTTCACACCTCAGTACTTTAACACTTGTTTTCCTCCAATGGCAATTCGATATCGTTAGTACATGTCAGTCAAAGCGACTGCCACACAAGTTTCACTGCTATAGAGACATATAAGTAGAGACACATTATGAGCATCAACTAAGTAATCATCATTTGATTTCCGTCACTCAAAGATATACCCTAATATGCGAAGTAAAAGAAAAGAAAGAACCATTTTTGGAAAGCACTCCGGTTAGGACCACTACTGCTTAACTTGGACTGCAGGAATCCTTTCCCTTGGTTTAGCTTTCTACACCATTGAAATGGAAAGCTACTATATATGATCATTACTTGGTAGTATTTTATTGGAGATAGGTAGACCCTGTTTCAACTAACATGCGGGCCGGGATCTCTCTTTCTTTTTTATCATATGTTCAAAAACTCACTCACTGATTAATTCAAATTCATATTGCTTACTGACCCATTAATTCAAATTTGCACTTCTAATAAGACCTACAAAAAGAGAAAACACTTCCTAAGAAAAGATTTTTAAAAAGAAATTACACACAAAATCTCTAATTAAATGTGAGACTCTCATCGTTTCCGTCACACTCCTTGCTTGTTGATGGGACTAGTTTAAGCTCTCATAATTGAAGTGGACCGCCTTTTAGGAAAGGGCAAAGATTACCTTCAATGACTCAAAAGTTGGGGGATGTACGAACCTCTAATAAGCTGCCATTTAAAAGTGAAGTTGCATGATCCTAAACTACACATGGCTTTGTCCGGTTGGGTTGGACGCAAAGTACTATTTCTTCCGTTTTGATTTTTGCTAACATATACTCTTTTTTTTTTTATTAGTCCGTTCTAAAAATAATGACATATTTCTACAATTAAAAATAATTTAACTTTAAACTATTTATTTTATCTATTTTACTCTTAATGAGAAATTTTTATAGCCACACAAATATTATAGCCCACAAACCTTTTACCCCTTAAGATTTTAAGACCACAAGTGTCAAAAGTTTTCTTTTCTTCTTTCTTAAACTCCGTGACGAGTCAAACTAACTCATCTAAATTGAAACGGATGGAGTATAAGGATACGGTACGGAGCAGTGCTTATGTTGACACATACTTCGCATGGATTAGTTTGAATACAATGATATCCTTTGAGCCTTCTGAAGGGCCACTCTAGACCACACTAGGCATTTCTCTTCTTAGTAAGATAGACATTTTTGACAAGAGTGGGTTGCTCTAGTAGTGAGCACCCTTCACTTCCAACCAAGAGGTTGTGAGTTCGAATCACCCCAAGAGTAAGGTGAAGAGTTCTTGGAGGGAGGGAGCCGAGCGTCTATCGGAAACAGTCTCTCTACCCCAGGGTAGGAGTAAGGTCTGCGTACACACTACCCTTCCCAGACCCCACTAGTGAGATTATCATGGGTTATTGTTGTTATTGGTAAGATGACACTTTCCTGTCATTTGAAAATTACTTGTTCAAGCAAAATCAAATTATATTTGAATTTAAGTACATATCGGATTATTAAATTTGAACATTGAATATTTAAAACTCTTTAAATTATCTTTAATTATTCAAAACCTAATAAATATACGGAAAAGGGCCATCAATGCCCCTAACCTATTGAAAATGGCTCAAAATACCCTCAGTTAACATTTGGGACCAAAAATACCCTCAACGTTTTTTTTGGGCTCAAATCTGCCCCTGAGATTTAACAGACCAGTCAAGGTCAAATCTACCCTTTAAAAGATACCCGACCCGACCCGCTGACCCAGAATACATATAACACATTTAACTAAAACCTAAAAACAAGAGATTATTCTTCAGAAAAACATAATCTCCCATTATCTTTGCATAAAAATTTGTTCTTTTGTGATAGAATGTCCAAAAATTTTATTTCCTCTCAAAGCTCAACCAATTGAGTAGATGTAATTGCGGACAAGTTACGAGTTAATTTACGGCCAAAACTCCTATTAATTTATGAAGTAATATTTTTGCCGAGAAAGTAATTACCTGCTATTGATTAAGAACTTATCTGCTATTGACATGGCCTGAAGCTTAGTTAGTGCCATTACCCGAAGCAAACTGTTGAAATACAAAAAAAATAACTGAATAATACTAAAATGCTTACTATAAAACTGCTAAAATATATATATAAAAAAATTAAAAAATATTAAACTGCTGAAAATCACCATAGAAGCGTCATTGCCATGACATCAAGTTCACCACAAAAGCAAAGTCATTGCCGTAACTGATTCGACACAAATATATTTTTGTTAGAATCAGTAAAATCATTGGCGTAACTGATTCATCACAAAAACAATAAACGATAATCAGTTTACATGTCTATAAGTCTATTGATATTACATAACATCATCGCAACCAGCAAAATAATTTAACTTCTAATTGTCCTAAAGCATGGCCCTTTTAGCTTTCAGTTTTGTAATTCTTCTTTCCTTTTTTTCTACCAATTGGTTTGAGGTCATTGCTGATTTTCCTTCCCAAGTGATCTTTCTTGGGGAATATGACAGATCAGAGGGTAAATATAAATCATTTTCATCTCCCATGAAATTGATCTTCCTGGTACCAGTAGGATTTTGCAGCAGTTGCCTTTGTTTAAGCCTAGTGTTAGCTTCAGAAATCACCTTGGGCATTAGAGTTGGATCAGATTCACACCCAATCTTGTCAACATCATAAAATTGTGTGTTAGCTTCAGACTGAAAGGTCGAATCAGATTCATGTTGACTTGAGTGACTGGAATATTGATAAGATATATTTAATCCAGGAACATGAATGAACACAAATTCTGAATCTTGGGAATCTTGAGGTGCTGTCATATGAATAACTTCTAGTGATTGAGAAGTTTCTTCATAAGATAGATTGTGCTTTCCTTTGACCTACATGATTTGAAATTTAAGTTAGGTATTTAAAATATGTTATTATTAATTTAGAATGGGAATATAAAATCATCTTACTATTGGACATCTTCTGATGTTATGTCTTGGTGAACTACAATAACCGCATGTCATGTGAAGCCCTTTTCTTGAAGCTGACCATATCCCCTCCCTTTTCCTAGCCTCGCCTTTTCTCTTGTTCTCTTCACCCTTGGTCTACCAACCATTTTAGCTAAAGGTGATGGTTCCATGGCATGATGTGGCTCCACATTACAGAATTTTTCACCTCTAACAGGTTGCACCTTATGCTTATAAACCAGCATATAAGCCTCCTTACAGTATCACTAATGTACCTCAGTCAGTGGATCAACCTTTTTATGAATCAGTGCTTTGATGGCATGAGGACATGGGATCCCAGACAAGTCTTATGCCCTATATGTACACCTCTTCATCAATAAGTTAATTGTATGCCTATCTACACCCTCTGTTACTTCATACCCATTATCTCCATTAAATATAACTTTGCACCTTTGTGCAATGTGCTTGTAGTCCTTAAGCAACCTCATTGCAAGTGGACTGATATCTTCTTTCTAATTTCTAGCTTCATCTTCATGCTCCCTGATCATATTCATTACCTTTGTAAAACAATTACAAAATAGTCACATAATAACATTTAACTCAATTAATAAAAGAAAATTAATGATAGATTTTCTATCACCTTGATCCTAATATCCTCCAGCATCTTTATGATAGATTTTGACCTGGCTTCCAGAATTCAAGAACTGAAGGATTCTGTGAAATTATTATCCACCATATTATTCTTGTATTTTGTGTCAAAGTACGGTCTACACCAAATTTGAGGTGGATACCATAATAGGTCTTTGACAGCTTGTTCAGATAAAGAACCCAAATTCTTTAGTTGATCCTTAAAATCTTCATCATATGTGCTCCAAGCACACCACCACAACACCTTCCTCATCTCCCCACCTCTCTTGTTTTTCTTTGCCCAGTTAGCTTCAATGTGTCTTACACAAAATCTGTGATTTGCTTTAGGAACCACTACAGAAGTAGCATCCAGCAACCCCTGCAATAGTTAAATAATAGAATAGCGGAAAAAAAATTGAATTTATGAATAAGGACCTCATTTAAAGCAAATAAGGAAGACATAATAGTAAAAATATACCTTTTGCATATCTGAGATAAAGGTCACCCATTCACCGTCCTTCAAGTCCAATGAAATCTTCAGCATCTCCACAAACCAACTTCATGTCCTATTGGTTTCTTTATCCACCACCGCCCAAGCAATTAGATAGAAATAATTCACAGAATCTCGTCCAACAGCCACCAACAACTGCCCCTTGCATTTTCCTTTTAAAAATGTGCCATCCAACCCTATAAAAGGTCTCAAACCATCTTTAAAGCCATGTTTCATAGCTTGGAAGTACACATACATCCTAAGGAATCTTCTTTTACCTTCTGCCAAGGCTTCCTTGGATATATTTATCACCACATCAGAACCAACATTGCTCTCTCTCAATTCTTGTGCGTATGCCTCTAATCTATTGTAGTCATCTAGGTAACTCCCTGTAACGACTCGGTCGGTCGTTTTGAGAATTTAAGTCCCATTCGACGGTATAAGGCCCTGAGCAGCTTCGTATTATGTGCCTTGACTTGCGTGCGTGGTTGAATTCAAGTATCGGGTGATTCGAAGTGATTTGGGACACTTAGTCCCTAAATGAGAGCTTAAGTCTTAGAATTTGGACCGTAGTTGGAACTGTATGAAGACGGATTCGGAATGGAATTCTGTTGACTCCGTTAGCTCCGTTGAATGATTTTGAGCTTAGGAGCGCGTTCGGAATGTGTTTAGGAGGTCTGTAGTATATTTAGGCTTGAATTGGCGAAAGTTAGATTTTCGGCGATTTCGGCCGATAGTGGAAATTTTGATATCAAGCTCGGAATGGATTTCTGAAAGTGGTTGTGGGTTCGTAGTGTCATTTGTGAACTGTGTGAAAAATTTGAGGTCATTCGGACGTGGTTTAATAGGTTTCGGCAACGGTTGTAGGAATTTAAAGTTTCAAGTTCTTTAAGTTTGAATTGGAAGGTGATTCATGATTTTAGCATTAGTTGATATGATTTGAGGGATCGACTAAGTTCATATGGTATTTTAGGATTGGTTGGTATGTTTGGTTGAGGTCCCGAGGGGGGGCTCGGGTGAGTTTCGAATGCTTAACGGATCAAAAGTTGGATTTGTGTTGCTGCTGAAGTCTTCAGGCATCTGTCATTTTCGCACCTGAGGTGGAGAGACCGCAGGTGTGTGATCGCACATGCGGGGAGGCAAGTGCAGAAGAAGAAAAATGGAAGAGTGCCAGGGGTCGTAGGTGCGAGGTGAATTCTGCATCTGCGATGCCCGCAGATGCGTTAGGGTCACGTAGGTGCGGAGGAGATCGCAGAAGCAGACAATAGTCCGCAGGCGCGCACTCGCAGGTGCAACCCTTTTTCCGTAGAAGTGGACCCAGCCCTCTTAAGTCATTTCCGCACCTGCAAAGGAAATTCCGAAGGTGCGACCCAAGGTCCGCAGATGCGGAATAACTGGGCAGAAAAAGGGGCAGATTCGAGGGTTTGAAGTTCACTTCACAAATTTGATTGAGAGCTCGGTAGAAGGCGAAATTTGGAGAGATTTTTGGAGGAAGTTTTTGGGTAATGATTCTTAACTCCCTTATGGTTATATTCCACTAATCTATGCTAGAATTAATTGTTTAAATACGGATTTGGGGTGAAAATTTGAGAAAAATTCTTAGACCGAATTTTGGGGTTTTGATCAAGATTTTGGTGTCGGAATTTAGTAAATTCGATATGGTTAGACTCGTGAGTGAATGAGCTTTCGTATTTTATGACTTTTACCCGATTCCGAAACGTGGGTCCGTGTCGACTTTTTAGGGCGAATTTTGGAATTTTTGTTAAAGTATTGATTTAATTAATTAGATGAGTCTATTATGATTGTAAATATGATATGTAATTGCTTTTGGCTAGATTTGGGCCATTCAGAGCCGGATATTCATGGAAAGGGTATTCTTACGGATTGATTGAGCTTGACTCGAGGTAAGTATCTTGCCTAACCTTGTGTGGGAGAACTACCCCTTAGGATTTGAGTCATCTATGTTGATTTTAGTCTGTGTACGCGAGGTGACGAGTGCGTGCTCAGACTTATTTTTGGAAAGTTGGTCTTTTAGGGTTCTTATGTCCTTATATTCACTGTGTATGATGTTATTTTTGATACGTTTGAATTCCTATTTGCTAGTTTCACATCTACATGCTTTGATTAGAGATAATTACTTTAGGATTCACTCTTACTGTCTATTTGACCCTTATTCGACTTAACCAAAGATTTTACCTCTTCTATCGTCGTGCTATATTTTTTATAACTGCTTATTTTTAATTGAAATCATTATTTTCTCATCTTATAATTGTTTAGACTTAATTGAATTTATGATTATCTTCCGCTGCTTATCCTTACTTGTATTACTGAATTTTTCTCGTAATTGCTCAACCTCAAAAGGAGTTTAGATAACCTATATCTTAGTTGATTTGCCATTATTTGGAACTATTTGACTCGTGTTGGCTTCTTATAGTTGACTTGAATATTGTGAAATTGTTGCTATATTTTTATTTTGTTTTCCCTTGTTAAGTTGTTCTCCTTGTGCCTAGCATTCTTTACTGTGGTTATTCCCTGTGAATGAGTTCTACCATTCTTGTGATTTAAATTCTTGTGTTGATTTGCTCGTCGTACCTTGCATTTCTTTCATTGTTGCTTTTGTACTCGTTGTGGTGATGTACGAGATTTCTGTCATGTTATAGTTGTTATCTCTGTTGTTTGCGCTGCATATTTAAATTGGGACTACTGACGTATTCTGGGAGATTCCCTAGCACTGCATATTTAAATTGGGACTACGGACGTATTCTGGAAGATCCCCCAGTACTGCATATTTAATTGGGACTACGGACGTATTCCGGGAGATCCCCCAGCACTACATATTTATTTTGGGACTACGGACGTATTCTGGGAGATCCCTCAGCACTGCATATTTAAATTGGGAATACGGACGTATTCTGGGAGATCCCCCAGCACTGCATATTTAAATTGGGACTACGGACGTATTCCGGGAGATCCCCCTATCTTGCATAATTAATTCGGGACTACGGGACGGCATCCCGGTAGATTTTCCCTGTGGTTATATATGTATTCAGAGCTGCTAATCTTCCATGCTTAGGTGTCATAGGGTGACTTATACTCGAAGGATATTACTTAAAGAGTTTATATTTGAAAAGTATTTATCTTGAAGGAACTATGTTTGAAGATATTTATTTGAAAGGGTTATACTTGAAAAGTATTTATCTTGAAAGAACTATGTTTGAAGGCTAATTATTTGAAAAGTTTATATATGAAAGGTTTTATCTTGAAAGAACTATGTTTGAAAGATATTTATTTGAAGGAAGTATATTTCAAAAATAATTTCTTATTGGAAAGGATTATATTCTAAAGACCTCAATTTAAAAACTTACGGGTGAAAGTTTACACTTGAAGGATTTGACTAATTTATTGGGGTTGTTGGCTGAGACCTGATGTAAAAACTATTGCAGCTGTTGAGTTACTACTTGCCTTTATGTATTGTGATTTCTGGATTTGGGTTGTGTTTTCGTTCATTCTTCTGTGTCTTATTCTGGTGTTCCGCTGTTACTTCCTGTTTTTCCTTCCTTATTGCAATTGCTATGTCGTTAGCCATATCGCGGGGTCCTTAGATAGATGTCATGTTCTGTCATCCCTATACTTATGCTTATTCAGTTTATTAGACCAGTGGGTGTCTTGATTAGTCCTCGTCACTACTTCACCGAGGTTAGTCTTGATACTTACTGGGCACTGCTGTGGTGTGCTCATGCTACTCTTCTACATATTTTTTGTGCAGATCCAGGTAATTGTTCGTTAGCTAGCTGTGTGGACTGTTATTGCGTAGACTCAAGGTAAACCTGCCGCTGCGCTCGCAGGCTTCGGAGTCACCTTCAACTTTTTGTTTTGCACTGTTTATTCTTATTTCTGGACAGTTGTATTTAGAAGTTTTCTAGCAAACACTCTATAGAGCTTATGAATTATACTACCGGTTTTGGGAACTATAAGAGATTCTATTTAAATAATGCTGTTGTTTTAATTATTGTTAGGCTTACCTAGTCCTTAAGACTAGGTGCTATCACGATACCCAAACGGAGGGAAAATTGGGTCGTGACACTCCCCTTCAATTTCTCCAATACAATCCTCTTAACTTTTTTCATTTTTAACTTGCTAACATTGAACTTGAATTCTCCTTCCAAGCCTCCCCTCATATCTTTGATCTTATACTTAGGATTATTCTGAATTTTTCTCTTAAAGTAATGCGCTAAAGTTTTGGAATCACCTCTACGATTCTGATAAACTGGATCACAATCGTGATTTTGGTTCAAAGTCTTGATCTTAAAAGTTTGGCTTTGCCCATCCTTAGAAATAAAGCACCTAAAAGGACATCCAATATCACATTTATCGCTAAGTCTTTTTGTATCACTCTTTTTTACCTTTAGACCCTTAGAATTAGCAACTGCATAAAACCCAATATATTTTCTAGCTTCAGGTATATCTTTAAAGGTCATGCCTTTTTCCAACTCTTTGTACATGTCTAATTTTTTATTGACTTCTTTAGTCTCTTTTCCTTTCTAAACATCTCCAACTCCTCACTGTAATAATAATCACTAGATACAAGTTCATCACCTTCCTCTTCCTCAGAACTATCACAATCAGTTCCAGCAGCTATAGAGCCAATGTAAGTTTCACCATGATGAATTATACTAAGATCCAAGTCCATATTTTCTTGCATTCTACAGAAGCCAACACATGCAAGCCAAAAAAGAAAGTAAATATGTACCACAAATTTAAAAAAAATAGAATCTAACGACATGTAACAAACAATACGACCACAAACGAATAAATAACCCCCAACGCTAGTTTAATAACCCTTTAAAAGCTTCAACCAACATAAATAAAGTAAAAAAAAAATGCATTAGAAGGACAAGTTGTAGATACCCAAAAATTTCAAACCCAAAAAAAATTCATACAAAACAGTAAAAAAACTCACCTTTGACTTTGGATATGAATCTTCAAGAAAATCCTTGAAATTACTATGCAGATTTGCTCCAACAATCGACTTCACACACAAGAATCGAGTCTAAGCCACGAAAGAAGAGAGAAATGTTTTGCTGAAGAATAGTCTCTTGTTTTTAGGTTTTAGTTAAATGGGTTATATGTATTTTGGGTTAGCGGGTCGGATCGGGTATCTTTTAAAGGGTCAATTTGACCTTGACTGGTCTGTTAAATTTCAGGGGCAGATTTGAACCCAAAAAAAAATGTTGAGGGTATTTTTGGTCTCAGAGGTTAAATGGAGACATTTTTGAGCCATTTTCAATAGGTTAGGGTCATTGATGGCCCTTTTCAGATAAATATAAAATCCATGGAAAATCATATATAATTAAATATTATATTCACAAACTATTAAACAAAATCATAATTTATTTGACGAAGCACACCCTAAATTGGTGGTGGCAACTAGTAGCCGACAGTAATGATTTTGAGGTGATGGTTGATGGTCTTCGTGGATGGAGGTGGCTAGCAATAGTTAATGTTGAGTAGTGGTTGGAGATGGTAATTATATTGTGCGTTCATTGCGAGGGCAATGGATTGTGATATTAGTGGCAGGCGAGAGGTACGTAGTTATTGGTTAACAATGGTGATTGTGTCAAAGGCTGGTGGTTGGTGGTGGAGGCTAGTGGAGATGGCTAACGATGGTGATTGGTGGTAATATCATGCAATGAAGTCTAGTCGTGGAACTGGTTGATGATCATATTGACTGGTAGTATAAGTGGTTGGTGGTGATGATTGGCGGTGGTAGTTGCACGATAAAGGTTAGTGATATTGATTGGTTAATAGTGAATGCGGTTGGTGATGGTGGATGAAGATAGTAAAGGTTGGCGGAGGTGTTTGTGCAGTGTAGGCTAGTTGGTGGTAGAGATGGCCGGCTAGTAACGAAGATGGTGGTTGTGTGGTTGAAGTTAGTGGTGGTGATTATATTTTGTGATGGTACTTGATAGAGTAGTCCTAAAATGTCAACTTTACAAGAATTGTTTTTAATGATTTAAACTTTTTATGGAAATAAATGATTGAGAACTGTTGTTATAAGCATAATTCTTACGTTGTTGCATAAGAGAAAAAGACTAATATTCCCACTAATCGCAGTACTGCACTAATAAACATCGTTATTCAATCTGAAGAAGACCTAAAATTCAGAACCAATCTAGAGTTCTATTTTCTGAGCAGTGTGCAGTGTGCAGTGTGCTGCTGCTTCCATTTTGCTACAAAATGTATAGTTCCAATATATTTATTTGCTTAAATGGTCCCCTCAAGCCAATATATTTATGAAATAGTCTAAGCAACAGAGAAGATTGAAAACTTGACCTATTATCCAGAATAATCTAAGCCAGATGAACCTTGCCATCATCTGTTGCTATAAATAAACCTTAATCCTATCACTAGAGGAGCGTATCACCAATTTTATTCATTGAGCATTTATTCTGAACCCATAATAATGTGTTTAAAAACGGAGAACCGCAGGATCATGCTCCGTCTATATGCACTTAAAGAAAAAAGAAACACAAACGCAGTTTCTTGGGTCCTTGACTAGTTATAGGTAAATCTTAACAAAATTGTCCAGTTCAACATAGAGCTTGTAAAATATCTAAGTAGTCTG
Organism: Nicotiana tabacum; assembly: GCF_000715075.1. Classification (NCBI taxonomy): domain Eukaryota; kingdom Viridiplantae; phylum Streptophyta; class Magnoliopsida; order Solanales; family Solanaceae; genus Nicotiana; species Nicotiana tabacum. Next base: position 77,299,826 of record NC_134092.1, read on the forward strand.
CCATTTCCAAGCTAAGTGCAGTCTTCCACACATTTTCTTCTCCGCCATCTCCTTACCTAATTGGTTGAGTGCAATAATACAACTGTTGCTCTTGTGTATTCATATTTGCTTTCAGAGGACGGACTATCGATTATACGATGAGATGGATGTATGTTCCAATCTGAAGATAACCATAAGAAATTGACTATAACAACTACATATTCGTGCCAAACATTTAATAGTTAAGTTCATCCATAGGAAGCAGAAATGGCCACACAACACAGGATGTGTAGTTAACAACTAAAACCTGAAACAATGGATAAAATGTACAGCATAGCAACGTCCTAAAATGGCCGCATATATAATTTACTTTCAGAGCTTGGAATGCCTCGATAAAATTCCAATTAAAACACGACGAATACTGCATTCAATGTTAGGAGAGTAAATGTGAATCCAATAACCACAGTACTACTTTGGAGATAATATAATGTGCATAGCCATTACAAATAACTAGCATGTGTTAGTATTTATACTTTGTTTGAAGTCTGGTAGATCACCATGCTTATCAACTGTACTGTCATTAATAAGCAGAGAAGTCGACAGACTAGATTAGACTTTTCTACTCACCAAACACTATACCTCCCTTTCTTATCCAAATCATGATGTAAAACTTCCTCCTCTCTCAGTACAAACTCATCAACCTTCTTATAATGCTCTCGCCAGTAGTTGATAAAATCTTGTGGCAAGGAATCGTCACAAGCATCTTCCTGCTCCTCACACCTCCTCTGCAGAAGAATTAAAGTTATTATCCACCTAAGTAGGATAGACAATGATATAAGCAACTGAACACAGACCAAGATCAGACAGAAAGCAATTACTTTTAGTAATTTAAACATCAATCAAGCAATCTGATCGATGTTGGATGAGGTAGCTTGCTGATCTTATCTGCTTTAATTTCACGTACCCTTAAAATTAGTTCTATACAACAACAACAAATGCGATTCCCTCCAAGTTCGCAAATGCGACAGACTCTTTGCAAAAGCGAATATCCCAGCTCCCAGTCCCACTATGCCCATGCGAGCCTAACATCGCAAATACGAAGCTCGCATTTGCGAACATATCTTCGTAAATGCGAGACCTCCATAGTCACAACACTAGCAAATGCCTTCAGCTGCCAAAATCATCTGAAACTCACCCGAGCCCCTCAGGCTCCAATCCGAATATTCGCACAAGTGTAATAACATCATACAAACTCGCTCGCAATCTCAAATCATCAAAATAACATCAAATTTCAAGAATCGATCATTAAAACTCAAGATTTTCAAGTTCAAAACTCGGTTTTCCAACTTTTCACATAATGCGCTGAAACGGCCTCGAGTCACCCGGGACCCAATCAAGCATGCGTACAAGTCCAAAATCATCATACGAACCTGCCGGAACCGCCAAAATACCGATCCGAGACCGTTTACCAAAAATATTGACCGTGGTAAACTCTAGCCACGTTTAAAGTCAAAAATTTAATTTTCTTCAAATTTTCACGTATAAGCTTTCCGAAAATCGACACGGACCACGCACGCAAGTCATAAATCATCAAATTGATTAATGAAAGTCTCGAAACACAGGAAATGGAGCTAGTACTCAAAACTATCTATCGGTCGTCACATGATCTTGTGAACGTGGTCGGTACATGGATTTTGTACCAGGTCGATACATGAATTTTGTATCGGGTTATGTGATACATGGATAGTATATAGGGGTACATGGACCTTGTATCGGTTGAGCATGCATTTTTATCATTGACTCGTTTTCAACTGTTTGTTGCATTGTACATCGTTACTTGACATCCTTATATGTTAATTGGGAGTCCTGCTCCGTTATTTGTGCATGTTATATTTTATTGTTATATCTAAGCCGTGATAGGATTATTTATGTGCTAGAAAAGCATGCTTATCCGTTGATATCTGTGACTCTTGTCTTTCAATGATATTACCTACTGTTCATTTATTTACTTATGTTATTATACTTGTGTGGTAAGTATCCGGGATTATCTAGCCTCGCCACTAATTCTTCAAGGTCAGACTTGATACTTACTTGGTACTGATTGTGGTGTACTCATACTATACTTTTTCATATCTTCTTGTGCAGATCCTCGGGTGGGTCCTAGCAGAGCTTCCCGATTGGGCTAGGAGATCTTACGGAGAGTTAGCTATATGGGGTGAGCTGCACTTCATGGATCTACTTCGCAGTTCCCGAGTCCCTCTTCCTTATTATATTTCTGTCTATTTGTACTTCAGACAGCTTGACATGAATACAGACTTGATCTCATTTCCATAGTTGCTCGTGTACTTGTGCCACCTAGCCTTGGAGCGTATTGTATTGGCCATGTTTAGGCCTTGTTTGTGATTTTATCAGATATTATCACTGTTTTGAGACTATTTCCATATTTTATTGTTACATATCTCTGCGAAATAATAAGAATGGACTTTATCATTATCTTCGAGTTGGCTTGCTTAGCAAGTTCAGTATGGTTAGGCACCATCACGGCATTGAGGTAGAATTTTGGATCGTGATAATTTTAAAATAAAAGGCGTTTTGAATAATGTCTTCTTAGTCTTTTCTTCTTTTTGTTTTTAATTTTTTTTTTCAGTTTCACATACAGTTGAGATGAAGAAATATAAACTTAATACTCCTAACTATAAATGGAATTGAAAGTGAATGATTGTTTTTAGCATGAATTGAAAGTGCTTGAAATTCTAGAACTAAAAGGAATTGAAAAATTAAAGTTTTAAATATTAGGGGAATAATAAAATAATTATTCCTAAATAGCAGGGAATTAATCAAATGATTATTCCTAAATATTAGCAATATAAATCAAATGACTATTTTATCCAGTGTGAACTCTATTTTAGGTATAAAAAAAATGAACAATCCGTTCGATAATAGCTTTCATGCTTAATATAATATAGATATAGATTATTCACTATTATACACAAACTGACTTCGTCTTCTTCTTTGTGCCTCTTCTGAAATTTAACTTAATCTAACTCAAATATGCTTCAAATCACTTCAAATTTAAGTTTTGAACTCCTCTTGATGTTTTCAATTGATTGGAACAACACCGAATAATATTTTAAAACAAATCAAACAACACCCATTTCGAAATTAATCTCATATCCGAGTTTGGCTTTCAAACTCAAAATCTCTAATGGCCTAGAATATAATCTTTGGATTCAGATCATGTATGTTAGGTCTTTGTTATATGAATATTGTTATAAGTTCATGAATCACCTTAAAAGTAAGAACAAACTTCAGAATGGATAAGAATATGTTGTCCTTTGGACCTTCCAGAGTTTGTTGTGTCTTGTCTGCTACTTTGATACTCTAATCTAATGTTGTTCAACCACCTTTATGTACTAACTTGTGTGGAGAAGCTCCTCGACTGCTGTAGACATGTTCAGGAGATTAGATTTTCCTCTCTTTTAGGTTGGCTATGGACTGTGGAGAAATTGACTCTATAATATTGGGTTAAAGGATAAAAAGATTCTTTCAGGTTATATACAACCTGACCCAAACCGAGTTAGAAGCAAAATATGGGCCAATTTGGTTGGATTATTTGGCCAGCAGACAAAGAGAGTACTTTTTTCTTTAATGTTTCGGTTATTTCTATTTTTGGTATGCTTTAATTGCAAAGTTATTTCATCAAAAATACGCTATAACTATTAGTAAAGATGTCATGAAGCAATACAACCATTCTTGCTTCAACTGTTTCCCTATAATCCTAGAATTAAAGCAGTAGTCTGTGTATACAGTCAAAATCGAGTTTGCCCTTCGTGCGATTAATCAAGATTGGAGCATGATGGACCGAGGTTCGTCATTATAATATCGAGTTATGATGTGAAGTTGGAAGGTCAAGCTCGAGACCCAGAGACAGATCAGTACCGAGATCGAGTCAAGGTCGAGCTCGAGACCCAGAGACCGATCAAATACCGAGATCGAGTCAAGGTCGAGCTCGAGATACAAAGACCGAACAAATACCGAGATCAAGTCAAGGTCGAGCTCGAGACCCAGAGACCGACCAAGATCGAGACCGAGCCAAGGAACAACAAAGTTGTTATAGCCGCATTTGGGGAGAGAATCTCGACCGAAATCACGGCTTGAATCAAGAAAAAGTCAATTAATTAATCTATCATGGGATCTCCACTATATATTTTTAATTATATCCAAAGTAGAATTCCCTCACTATATTAAGAGTGACTAACATTTGTAAAGGGGATATTGATATACATTCACACATTCTCACATTCAGAGATTATTGAGATTTACATAACATCTAGCAAATATTATCCTTTTTGGGGCTTTTGATATTGATTCATCTTGTTCATTTATCAATCATTCTCTAGTCAATTAGGGTTCGTATTAATTCCTTTTTACAGTCAATATTCAATATATCCCTACTTATTTTCCCAATTTATGCCGAGTTATACCACATATCCTTAGAACTACGTATAAATTCAACTCTATCTATTTTTCGGGTAAACGGTTTGGCGCCCACCGTGGGGATAAGGATAACAGTGGTTATTTGGTACGAATCTCTGCAAAATACACTATTTTACACTTGCTCTTGGAAGTGTCTTTGATTTCAGGTTAAAAACGACGAACTCTCAATTAATGACCCTACCTATCGACAACGAAGCTGGCCTTCAAGATGAGAACAACAACCTGATGACCGGGGACGAAAGGCCACTCGTCGATCCCGTTGGAGCTCGGGTCGTAGATCCAATTGACATTAATTCACATGTGGCCATCGAGGCGAACCAACGTCCCGACCCCGAAAACAACATTCATGGTGGAACTCTATCTGCAGTTTGAAATACCCAAAATATTGGAGAAGACGGGATCAGCCTGCGTATGATTTTTGAAATGTTGCAAGCTCAACAGGTAGCAATAGCTCAGTTGCAGAGCCAAACCCAGGCACCGAGGAGGGTTGAGCCCGGTCTACCTCGAGAAGTCACCCACAAACGGGGTCAGCTGTAGTAAGATCAAATAAACAAGAATGAAATTATTAGGATGCTCGGGGAACTGACAAAACGAATTGAGTCAGAAAAAAAGAGGATTGAAGCAAACTATAAAAAAGTAGAACTTATAACTTCTGGGTTGATCAGATCCCGGGGGCACCACCGGTATTGAAGGGCTTGGATTCCAAAAACTTCGTACAAAAGCGTTTCCCCCGAGCGCGGCTCCCATACCGATCCCCAAGAAGTTTCGCATGCCCAAAATTTCTAAATATAATGGGATGACCGACCCCAACGAACATGTTACCTCTTACACATGTGCCATTAAAGGGAACGATCTAGAAGACTACGAGATCAAATCCGTATTATTGAAGAAGTTCGGGGAAACCCTGTCAAAGGAGGCAATGATATGGTATCATAATTTACCGCCTAACTCTATCGATTCATCTGATATGCTTGCATATCCTTTCGTAAAAGTACATGTCGGAGCCATAAAGGTCGAGACCAGGAAGTTGGACCTTTTCAAGCTAAGGCAAAAAGATAACGAGATGTTAAGAGAGTTTGTATCTCGTTTCCAAATGGAACGAATGGATCTACCACCGGTCACGGACGATTGGGCTGTTCAAGCTTTCACTCAAGGACTGAACGAACGCAGCTCGATGGCTTCATGACAGTTGAAGCAGAACTTGATCGATTACTCGTCTGTTACCTGGGCTGATGTACACAATCGATATCAATCGAAGATTAGAGTCGAAGATGACCAGTTGGGTTCTGTGTCCATTATTCAAAGGGATATCGACCGAGAACCAAGGTCGAGCAAGGACCGATATCGGTCGTATAACGGAGATCGTAGGGCTAGCGAACTTGCATGCAACTCCGTACGAGGCGAAAGGATAAGTGATGAGGTCAAGGATCTCGGCGGATGATGAACAAGAATGGGTTCGACAGGCATACCGGAGCTAAGGAAGCACCACGGTTATCAGAATATAACTTCAACATTGATGCATCCGCCATCATGTCGGCTATCGGACGCATCAAAGATACTAAGTGGCCTCGACCTCTGCATTCCGATCCAGCCTAGAGAAATCCCAATCAATAGTTGAGAGTAGAGGTAGCCAGGTTATTCAATGAAGGACACCTTCAAGAATTTTTAAGTGACCGGGCTAAAAACCATTTCAAAAACAGAGATTTCAATAGACAAAACGAACAAGAAGAGCCGCAACATATCATCCACATGATCATCGGAGGGATCGATGTCCTCCAGGGGTCGGTGCTTAAACGCACTAAGATGTCGATTGTAAGAGAGAAGCGATATCGGACTCAGGATTACACACCAAAAGGAACCTTATCCTTTAGTAATGAAGACGCGGAAGGAATCATGCAACCCCATAACGATGCACTGGTAATATCTGTACTTATGAATAAAACTCAAGTTAAGCGTGTGTTAATCGATCCAGGTAGTTCGGCCAACATCATTCGATCAAGGGTCGTAGAGCAACTTGGTCTACTGGACCAGGTCGTGCCCGCAACCCAGGTACTAAACGGATTCAATATGGCATGTGAAACTACTAAGGGAGAGATAATTTTTCCAGTAAACGTGGCTGGGACCATCCAAGAAACGAAGTTTCACGTGATCGAGGGCGATATGAGATATAACACCCTATTCGGGAGGCCATAGATCCACAACATGAGAGCAGTGCCCTCGACCCTTCACCAGGTTCTGAAATTTCCAACATCGGAGGGAATCAAAACGGTCTGCGGGGAGCAACCGGCCGTAAATAAAATGTTTGCCCTCAATGAAGTGATTCTTATATCTTCACTATCATCGACAAAGGGATCATATTCGAAGGAGGAACGGGATACCAAATAGCAATCACAAACGTCAGCCTCGGCCCAACTAGAGAATCAGAAGACTAACGAAGATGATGACTATGGGATTCCTCGATCCTTCGCGGTCCCCGATGATTCCGACGCTACCAAATCAATGGTCTAACAATTGGAGCAAATCATGCTAATCGAACATATGCCCGAGCGAAAGATATACCTGGACACGGGGTTAGATCCCGAGCTTAGGAAAAAGTTTATTCAATTTCTTATAGCTAACATGAACTGTTTTGCTTGGTCCCATCTTGACATGACAGGGTTCCCACCAGAAATAAACACTCATAGATTGAGCTTGGATCCAAAATTCCATCCGGTAAAGCAAAAAAGAAGGCCTCAGTCCGAGGTCAAACATGCCTTTATCAAGGACGAGGTAATCAAACTTCTTAAAATAGGATCCATTAGAGAAGTAAAATATCCCGAATGGCTAGAAAATGTGGCGGTAGTCCCTAAGAAGGGAAACAAACTTAGAATGTATATATATTATAAAGACCTGAACAAAGCATGCCCTAAGGATTCTTTTCATTTGCCTAATATCGATTGTATGATTAATGCCACGGCCGGCCATGAGACTCTCAGTTTTCTCGATGCCTACTCTGGGTACAACCAGATACAGATGAACCCGGAGGATCAAGAAAAGACCTCGTTTATCACCAAGTACGATACCTATTGTTATAACGTAATGCCATTCGGTCTAAAAAATGCTGGCATAACTTATCAACGCCTAGTAAATCGAATGTTCGAAAAACAAATAGGAAAATCAATGGAAGTTTATATTGATGACATATTAGTTAAGTCTCTACTAGTAGAGGACCATTTAAAGCATTTGCAGGAAGCTTTCGACATACTGAGAGAGTACATTATGAAGATCAACCCCCAAAAATGTGCATTCGGGGTTGGCTCGGGCAAGTTTCTTGGTTTCATGGTGTCCAATCGAGGAATCGAGATCAACATCGATAAAATCAAAGTTATCGAGGACATCATGGTAGTAGATAATGTAAAGGTCGTGCAGAGGCTAACGGGACGGATAGCCGCCCTAGGACGATTCATTTCGAGATCCTCAAATAGGAGCCACCGATTTTTCTCACAATTTAAGAAGAAAAGCAACTTTACATGGACTCCGGAATGCCAGCAGGCTTTGGAAGAACTGAAGCGGTATTTATCGAGCCTGCCGCTGCTTTATACCCCAAAAGTGGACAAACAGCTTTACCTGTACTTAGCTGTCTCGGAGATAGCGGTAAGTAGAGTTCTGGTTCGAGAAGAACGAGGTACACAATTCCCTATTTATTATGCCAGTTGGACCTTAGGCTAGGCCGAAACTCGATATCCACACTTAGAAAAATTAGCGCTTGCTTTAATAAGCGCCTCTAGGAAACTAAAACCATATTTCCAGTGTCATCTGATACATGTTGTATCAACTTATCCTCTTCAAAATATTTTGCACAGACCCGAGCTTTCGGGTCGATTGGCCAAATGGGCCATGGAAATTAACGGGTACGATATTGAGTATTGACCCTGAACCGCTATCAAATCTCAGATCTTGGCAGACTTCGTGGCTGACTTTACGCCGGCCTTCGTACCCGAGATTGAAATAGAACTACTGATAAAATCGGGTACCTCGAAGGGGTCTGGACTAGGCATTGTACTAAAATCACCCACATGTAATGTAGTTAGACAGTCTGTCAGAACTAAAAAATTGACTAACAATGAGGCCGAATATGAGGCCATGATTGCAGGTCTCGATCTAGCTAGGAGCTTGGGAGCGGAAGTCATAGAGGCTAAGTGTGATTCCCTTATCGTGGTAAACCAAGTTAACGAGACTTTTGAAGTCTGAGAAAATCGAATGCAGAGGTACTTGGATAAACTACAGATGACTCTACATCGATTTAAGGAATGGACTTTGCAACATGTACCCCGAGAATAGAATAGCGGGGCCGACGCTCTTGCAAACTTAGGTTCATCGGTTGAAGATGACAAACTCAACTCGGGGACTGCCGTACAACTCATTAGATCGATAATAGAAGAAGGTCACGCCGAGATAAACTCCACAAGTTTAACCTGGGATTGGAGAAACAAATATATAGATTACTTCAAGAACGGGAAGCTTCCATCAGATCCAAAGGAATCGAGAGCTCTCCGCATGAAGGCAGCATAGTTCACCTTGTTCGAAGACGGAATGCTGTTTAGAAGGACGTTCGATGGACCATTGGCAATATGCTTGGGACCAGGAGATACCGATTACATTCTAAAAAAAATTCACGAGGGCACTTGTGAAAACCATTCTGGTGACAATTCGCTGGTCCACAAAGTAATCAGAGCAGGGTATTATTGGATCGATATGGGCAAGGATGCAAGGGAGTTCATTTGAAAATGCGACAAATTCCAAAGACATGCGCCCATGATTCATCAACTCGGGGAGCTACTCCACTTGGTCCTATCTCCATGGCCTTTCATCCAATTTTTCGCAATTGATTGGCACTGCGCGGCAGCAGCTTGACACTCAATCTACTCAGCCTTTCCCAACACTTAGTCAACTTTTCATCAAGTTTGGCCTTACACAAGATTCAGCAGCAACATAAAATGAACACCATCAGATACGGGAAAAACCCAACCTTTGTATTAATATCAAATATACAAAGGATCTCACTTTGCCATGAAGACAAGCCATTTACAGCCCACTTCGTCCAGCCCAGATCACAAATAGATCTTGTTACACTAAGACCTGTCAATGCCCAGCCTTAGCCCCCTTTTGAAAACACTTAAAAACCCTCACGTTTCTCTCTTGTTTCCCACTTTGCTATGAACACAAGTCGCTCATAGCTACTAAGACCTGCCCAATGCCTAGCCTTAGCCCACTTTTGGAAACACTTAGAAACCCTCACATTTCTCTCTTGTTTCCCACTTTGCAAAGATCACAAGTCGATCTTTGCTTACTAAGACCTTCCCAATGCCTAGCCTTAGCCCCCGTTTTGAAACACTTAGAAAGCATCACCTTTCTAACTTGTTTCCCTTTCTTTGCTATGAACACAAGTCATTCACATCCCACTTAGCCAAGATCACAAGTCGATCTTGACACACTTAGACCTGCCAGATGCCCAGCCTTAGTCCCTTTTTGGAGACCCTATTCTTCACTGAAGACCTCTCCTTCTGCTTGGAGACCCTCTTCTTCATTCGAAGACCCTCTCCTTATGTTCGGAGACCCTCTTCTTCATTCGAAGACCCTCTCCTTCTGTTCGGAGACGCTCTTCTTCATTCGAAGACCCTCTCCTTCTGTTCGGGGACCCTCTTCTTCATTCTAAGACCCTCTCCTTTTGTGTAGAGATTTCCATTGAAGACCTCATTCTCTATGGAAGACCCTATTCTTATATCTCTCTTTGGAAGGATCACATCTGACTTTCCTTTTTCTCTGGAAGGATCACATCTGACCACTCTTAGTCTTGATGCTCTTAATCACGAAATGCCCCCATATATATAGATATAGGGGCTGCCACTGGCAGATTTGAAGGGGCAACTTACAAAGGGGCAATTCCATTCTAGTGCTTTTCTCAGTCAAAGCACTAAATAAGCACTTCCACGAAATGGTCCTCTTTAGCACTTAGCTCCATTTTGTGGAGCACTCAGCCCTGTTGGTGAAGCACTTAGCCATGTTTGTGGAGCACCGGTCCCACCACCCACTGAAATATGCCTTGTACACAACTTTTGCTACATCTGATTCTATCTTGTAGTTGACATCCCCCAACTACATAGGCCATTATCTACACGAAATGATATTAGCTACAAGCACTAGACAGACATGGGTACAAGTCATTACAAAAATACAATGGCCCACTGCTTTGGCATGTGCTCTGCATGTGCCCCTTTTTCTTGGTCAGCTATTGCATGCCCCAAGGCTGGAATTGCACCCAGCCTTGGATGATCTTGACATTACTCCGCGCCAATTCCTTGTCCGCAACCTGCTGCCCATGATTTTTCCGCACACGCCCGACACTCCTGTCGCTCGTACATTGCCTTAGCCGCGTTTCTGCCTTGTCTTTGTCAACACTTGTTTCACCCGTGCCATTGCTTGGTTTTTTGTCTCACATAGCTTTGCCTAAGCTATTGAAACCCTTTGTCATCATTCTGCGTTGTCATGATTTAGCTTAGCCTGTACTTGGCGCTCCCACAACTTGAATTGCCAGTACCTTTGTCTTTAGCACGCATGTTGTACCATGCCGCCCCAACTTTCCCACACTGCCTTGTCAAGCCTTTGCCAAGACTATCTTTCCTGTCCCAAGACCTTGGCCAATACTTGTTCTCATGACAATGTTTCTTGTTCGTTGTCCTGCATGATCGTTTTGCTCTCACATAGGCCAATGGCAAGTCCATCACGCCCAATCCTTGCCACAGCCGCGCCACGTCCGATGTTTTGCTCTGCTTCATTCTACCTCTTGCTTTCAAACACCACTAGGTGGCCTTCTTGTACCAACACACCTCCAACCGCCTTGTCGGAAGCATCAGTATGAACTTCAAAAAGCAGTTCAAAATCTGGAAGCTACAAGATAGGTTCTGAGCTAATGGCTTCCTTCAACGGGTCAAATGCACCACTGCATTTCTCAGTCCACGCCCACCTAGCATCTTTCTTTAACAAATCCGTCAAAGGAGCAGCTTTCTTTGAATAGCCTGCAATGAATTTCCGATAATAATTTGATAACCCAAGGAAAGATCTCAACTCTTTCACAGAAATAGGCGCATGCTATTCCACAATGACCTGCACCTTTTTCGGGTCCATCCGCACTTGTTTCTGGCTCACCAAGTGGCCAAGAAATTTAATCTCCTGTCTAGAAAACTCACACTTCTCCATCTTCACATAGAGTTGGTACTCTCTTAAATGAGACAACACCCTTCTCAAGTGTGAGATATGTTCATCCAAGGTCCGATTATAGATAACAATGTCGTCTAAATAGACAACAACAAAGTCATCCAAGTACTCATACAACACATCATTCATCAGGTTGCAAAAAGTAGCAGGGACATTTGTCAACCCGAACGGCATAACAAGGAATTCATATGAGCCATACCTCGTAACACAGGTAGTTTTTGACTCATCAGCTTCAGCTATCCGTACCTGCCAATAACCAGACCTTAAGTCAAGTTTTGTGAACCAACAAGTCTTGCTTAACCTGTCCAACAAGTCCTGCACCAACGGAACTGGGTATTTGTTTTTCACAGTCACTTTGTTCAACGCCCTGTAATCAACACACATCCGAAGCGTTCCATCCTGTTTCTTTTGAAATAAAATAGGTGCACTAAATGGAGCTTTTGATGGCTAAATCAATCCCACATCGAGAAACTCGTTCAACTATTTTCGTCATTCAGCCAACTCTTTTGGTGCCATCCGATAAGGAGGTTGAGCAGGGGCCACTGAACCTGGAAGCAACTCTATCTTGTGATCAATAGCCCTCCGTGGTGGTAAATTCCTAGGCAATTTTGGTGGCATCATATCAGCAAAATCGCTCAATATTGGAGCGACACAGTTCGGCACTTCAACCTGAACATCAGTCTTCACCTCAACCATCAAAGCAAGGAAAGTCTCATCTCCCCTTTTCAAACCTTTTTCGACCATCATGGCAGAAACTAATGAATCCTTTTGTTGAGTTTCTTCCTTCCCATAAGGATGAATAACTTTCACAAAACTAGGAGCCATTTCATGCATTATCATCACTCCATCCAAGTGAGGCATTGGAACAAAGCAATATTTCCGCATAAAGTCGATTCCAAGGATCGCCTCAAAGTCCTCTAGTGGAATCACCATCAAGTTTGCTTTCCCCTTCCAGTACCCAATTGACATAGGAACATTGTAAGCCATACCCACAATGGCTTGGGCTTTAGCATTCACAATCTTCATGTAAGAGGGACACTTACTCACATTCAACCGATACTTTTGCACCAATTTCGTCGAGACAAAGGTGTGAATAGCTCCGGTATCTACCATTGCTATTACACTCTTTTCTCCCAGTTTCATTTCAATGTGCATCAGTAAAGAATGAGGGTTGGTCTCGTTGTTTGTAGCATTAAGCAACGTAATAACATTTATCAATCGCAGAGGGTTCACTAAGGCAGCAACTTCTCCACCTTCTCCTTCCCGATTATTTTCTGATGCAAGCAAAGCATTAACCCGTTCCCGATTTGGGTAGTTTTTTGCAATATGAGATCCACCGCAAGTCCAGCAACCATCGCCCTTTTTATTAGCGTTGCCTCTATTTCTAGCAAATCCTTCAGCAACAGACTTGCCCTTTTCCACAAATTCTTTTCGGACTTCCTTCCTCCATTCCCCTTTCTTCTCTACATTTTTCTTAGGTTTTGAAGTAGAAGGAATTTCAGAAAGACTTCGGGTACTGTGGTAATCCACCAATGAATCTGCTGCAGCAATCGCACTCGGGAGGTCTTTTACGTTCTGCCTCCTGAGTTCATTTTGTGCCCATTCTTGCATTCCAGAAATATAATTATGCAACTTGTCCTCCTCCAACATGTTCTATATATTCAACATTAAGGAAGTAAATTCCTTAATATAATCACAAACTGTTCCTGTTTGCCGCAGGCGTCTCAAGCAATACCTAGCTAGCCAAGAGGTTTTGAAGTAGAAGGAATTTCAGAAAGACTTAGGCCTGCCGCACTTTCGTCGTCGGCCATGTGAGTTCTCGGACCGTATCAGGTTCTCGAAATCGTCAAAAAAGGATCCTACAAGCTCGGTATGATAAACGGCAAATGACTACCAAGCAATTGGAACGTATCGCACCTAAAACAATACTACTGCTAAGGTACGACCCTCCCATGTTCATTTGTATTTCAAAACTAACCCTTACAGGTGTTCGATCAAAAACAGGGATGGATTCTTCAACAATAAGCCTTTAGATCTGAAAGCACGCGTTGCACTCATTTTCCCTTGGACCGATTTTGTCCCATATGGGTTTTTCGATGAGGTTTTTAATGAGGAAACTATTGATCGTGCTAACTTAGAACAATGCAACAGTATTCAAGGCCTCTTTTCAATCAACCTCGAATACTGCGGGGCATTTCCCTAGAATATATCAAGTTCGATGCAAGAAAATTACTTCATGGCAACAGGGTCTCGATAGGAAAAATTTGTAAGGGCCAAATGGTCAAAACGAACCATGCCCGCATAGTTTGCTCGAGCCCTGGCTCAAAACATGTACGCATGTATAATGACTTATAAAGAGAAATTCCTTCTTTACCAATATCTCATACCTCAGAAAGGTTCTTCTACTTATGTTATGCAAACATGCTTAAGGGCCGACCATGACCGGAGTTCAAATGATTACCTCCCACAAATCGAGGATTGCCGTCCGAAAAATTGATGAGATCAAATTATATAAACTCCGAGGATCATAAGCCCAAGAAGCAAATCTCGAACTAAAGAAGGATTTTTATAGGCCACGGCCACCCCACTCGGGGACTGATACTTCGGGCAAGCTCGAAGTAAAAGGGGAAAATAGGCCCAAGACGTAAATCCCAGACTAAAGAGGCTACAGCCGAATTAACATGAATCGGAGACATTCGAATTCTGTAACAAAACAGGGTCAGAAAGGCTACCCCCCCAGCAAAATCATAAAAGGCTTCGATAATATCAAGCCTCGAAAACTCTAATGAGTACAACATTGTTCAAACTCTCGAACAAGTCCCTATTTCATGCTAAGGCATTACAAGTTTTGCAAATACAAATGATAAAAAACTCTTTCAAGCCGGAAAGGGGACAAGGCTATAAATAATCCTTTTTACAAAAACCTAAGGGTTACTTTACTTCGAGTTCGAGCAAATACTCACTCAACCATAAGGCCTAAGGGTTATTTTTTACTTCGAGTTCGAGCAAACACTCACTCAACCATAAGGCCTAAGGGCTGCTTTTTACTTTGAGTTCGAGCAAACACTCACTCGATCATAAAGCCTAAGGGCTGTCTTTTACTTCGATTTCGAGCAAACACTCACTCGACCATAAAGCCTAAGGGCTATTTTTTACTTCGAGTTTGAACAAATACTCACTCGACCATAAAACCTAAGGGCTGTTTTCTGCTTTGAGTTCGAGAGACTGTCCTCGCTCAACTAAAAACCAAGGATTACTTTACTTCGAGTTCGAGCAAGCACTCACTCGATCAAAAGGCCTAAGGGCTACACTAGTTCGATTTTGATCAAATTATCTGAACCCCGACCTTAGAATGCAACTTCACAATTCTATAAGGCAGAAAGGAAGAAAGTTTTTATACATTTCAAAAATCATTTACAAGGGCAGCATGGCCCGATCAAATTTCTCTACAAAAGACCAAAATGGTCTTATAAGAAACATAAAAAATACTAAAGGACTTAGTCCTCTCCGGGAGAAGCATCTTCGCCCTCGAGGCCACCTTCACTTTCAGATCCGCTCGTACTCCCGGTATCATCATCATCGGGAAAGGCCAACACTTTGGTTTCGGCTTTAAGCTCCTTAGCTTTCTCGATCTCGGTTGTAAGATCGAAGCCACGAGCATGGATCTCTTCGAGAGTTTCCCTTCGAGACTGACATTTAGCATGCTCGGCAACCCAGTTTGCTTGAGCCTGAGTAGCCTCAGCAACCTCCTTTGCTCGAACCTGAGCAGCTTCGGCATCAGATCGATAAACGTCCATCATCGCATCAGCATTGGCCATGGTTTTCTCGACCTCCGATTTGGCCGCTGCAAGTTCTGTGGCCAGTCTCTCTCGATTAGAATTTGCTGAGCTCAACCGAGACTGGAACTCCTCTATTTTCTTGGCTTGCTCCAAGGATTTCTCTTTCAAGATTCGGAGTTGGGCTTCAGCCGAAGCCAGTTGAGTTCGGGCAGTCTCCTTTTCTGAGGCGAGGCAGTCCATGTTCTTCTTCCATTTCTCGGCCTCCGATTTCACTACGTCTACTTCAACATGAAGTTGCCTGATCACATCGAACTTTTGCTCGACCTGCGGGACCGAACTGTTAGCCATCACTCCCGAGTCAATATCATTAAATTCAAAGATTCTTTTTACCTGCTCGGCCAACTAAGCTTGTTCTTTCTGAGATGCTTCTAGCTCAACCCGAAGTCCTTTTACTTTTCCTTCTCTCTACTCATTGAGAAACTTTAAGGCATCTCTCTCCTCAGTAAGCCTTCGTACCGGCTCAGCTCCCCTCGGGATTGGAAAAATGCCTCGTGATGAAGCATAGAAGCCTACAAAAATAAAAAGAAGGGATTATACAAGGAAAGAAAAATACAAGTATGAAAATTGGCAAAGAAAGTATGAACTTACCCGATTCAGGGCCTGTTGGGCTTCGTTGAAAAGGCAAGGCACTCCCACCTCGCTCGAGCTCTTTTTCAGAGCCTCCAAGTCACTCGGACCGGTGACATCTTCTACCCCGATAAAATAACCACGGAAAGGGTCCTCCTCTCCATGGGCTCCCTCCCCGTGACAAGTCTCCACAGCTTGAGCATCACGTATCATCGACTGAAAAAATGAAGGGAAAGAAGGGGAATCCCCGATCTCTATTGCCCCGAGTAGGTCTTTTTGGGTGCCGCCTCCATCTTAGGGAACCTCAAGCTCGGTTTGCACACCGGCATCCACAGCTTCTTCGACGGTCTCTTTGCCCCGAGGTAAAACATCCTCGGTCCCCCTCGGCTCGGGAACTTGGGTCAAAGTCTCCTCCTCGACCTCATCAAGCCTGGATGGAGCAGTATCAACTCCCACCGATACTGAAGTATTTTGAGTATCGGGGACAGCCCGGAATCACTTTCTTCTTCTTCTTCTTCTTCTTCTTCTTCTTCTTCTTCATCCTTTAGACTCAGGACCGACTCCATAGTCAAAGGGATTATGTTCACCTTGGGTTTACGAGCCGCTCTCTTCTTGGGTTTTTGACCCTCGGAGTCCGAGGCCCTTTTTCTCTTAATCACCTTCTCCGATTTTGAGATAAGCGGTAAAGCTTATTCATCACCTGATAGGGGTATCATAACCGCATCTTTTCCGAGACCTACAAAGAAAGAAAAGTAAGTAAAACTTATGCCTGAAAAAAATGCTTGAACGGTACGCAAATCGGTGAGCCGAGAAGAAGGTTTACCATGAGTAGGAGCCTCCCACTTGCCCTTTGATAAATCGCACCATGCGCGCTCGGCGTATGTTGACGTAGAAACCAGGCTCCTGACCCAGTTCTTGAAATGGGGAACCGCACCCGGCATCCAAGCAACGACTGCGTCAAGAAAAACACTAATAAGAAAGGATGAAGAAGTAAAAACAACAAAAACTAAAAACGGGATCACACTTACGGTTCATATTCCATTTCTCGGGAAATGGCATACTCTCAGCCGGGATTAGGTCTGAGGTCTTCACTCGAACGAACCGGCCCATCCAACCTCGATCTTTGTCTTCATCTATGCTCGAGGTAAACGCCTTGGTGGCCCGGCGTTGAAGCTTTATCAGCCCACCTCGGTAAAGTCGAGGGCTATATAATCTTACGAGGTGGTCGAGGGTGAAGGGAAGCCCGTCGATTTTGCTCATAAAGAAACGAAGCAGTATCACAATCCTCCACAAAGAAGGGTGAATTTGACCGAGGGTCACCTGGTATTTCTTGCAAAAATCGACGATGACTGAATCAAGGGGACCCAGCGTGAAAGGATAAGTGTAAACATTCAGGTACCCTTCCACGTGGGTAGTGATCGCCTCCTCTGGTGCCGGTATCACAACCTCTTTATTTTTCCAATAGCAGTCTTTTTTCACCAGGTCAAGAAGGCTTTTTGGTATCGAGCATATATATCTCGATACCGGCTCGCATCGACCAACAACCGAGGAGGGTTTCTCGACCTTAAAATCGAAATCAATAACGCACCCCCCGGGAACAAGCTCTTCAAGGCGTGGCTCCGCCACTGTTTTCTCGCTGGCCGGCCGAGATGAGGAAGCAACCTCTTTCTGCGGAACAGTTTTAGATATTTTTGCCATCTATATTTTTATGAACAAAGAAGAAGGGAGAGTGAAGTATTTGGTGTTTTAAGAAGAACAAGCGAAGAAATTCCAAAACCTGGAAATAAAGATCTTTGGGGAAGGCGAAGAACTGTTAAGATTGGAATGAAAAGAGATTTGAAGGTAAATGTTTGAAATAATGAAAAAGGGAGCTATTTATAGATTTCACAGTAACGGTTCAAAATTGGCAGTGGCCGACCATCGACTGACGCGTATTTAATACCTTGGTAACTGGACCGACGGGACATTTGTCACATATATCACAATCGGGCTTGTCGCAGACGTCAGTATGTATCTAGTCAAAGGTTGAAAAATCATATCGTTTCTCGCCACCTTCTTTCTGAGAAATGAGGGGACTATCTGTATACGTTCAAAATCGAGTTTACCCTTCGTGCGACTAATCAAGATTGGAGCATGATGGACCGAGGTTCGTCATTATAATATCGAGCTATGATGTGAAGTTGGAAGGTCAAGCTCGAGACCCAGAGACTGATCAGTACCGAGATCGAGTCAAGGTCGATCTCGAGACCCAGAGACCGATCAAATACCGAGATCGAGTCAAGGTCGAGCTCGAGATCCAAAGACCAATCAAATACCGAGATCAAGTCAAGGTCGAGCTCGAGACCCAGAGACCGACCGAGATCGAGACCGAGCCAAGGAACAACAAAGTCGTTATAGCCGCATTTGGGGAGAGAATCTCGGCTGAAATCACGACTTGAATCAAGGAAAAGCCAATTAATTAATCTATCATGGGATCCCCACTATATATTTTTAATTATATCCAAAGTAGGATTCCTCCACTATATTAGGAGTGGCTAACATTTGTAAAGAGTAGATTGATATACATTCACACATTCTCACATTTAAGATTATTGAGATTTACATAACATCTAGCAAATATTATCCTTTTTTGGATTTTTGATATTGATTCATCTTGTTCATTTATCAATCATTCTCTAGTCAATTAGGGTTTGTATTCATTCCTTTTTACAGTTAATATTCAATATATCCCTACTTATTTTCCCAATTTGTGTCGAGTTATACCACGTATCCTTAGAACTACATATAAATTCAACTCTATCCGTTTTTCGGGTAAACAGCCTATAAAAAGAGAACTGATACGACAATTAATTGGATTGCTCAATGGAAATGAAAGGCTAGAGAAATTTTGGAATGAATTCCTAAATAAGTCATTAATGATAAATTATATATTTAAAAATAAAAAATAATAACTAAATCATGTATTTTAGATGTAATGTAGATACTTTTTCACGGAGTATTTATATCAAATTGTACTAATTCATCACAGTTAATTGATAAATAAGGTAAGAATATATATTAAGTAACTAATATAATTCAGTGATGACCATATTCGTGAAGATATATATCATATATTTATTGGGTTAGTGTAAACACATGCGGGTAAATATTTTTCGCACAATATATGACAAAAGTGGTAACTTGCAACGTTGTAATAAGATTCTCACCAAGTTTTGCAACTAAATTCGTAAATCTCTACTTTCTCAGAATTGATTCTTCAAAACTATGCAAACCATTTATAATCTTTTTTCCTCTCCAATTTATGCACTCTAAAAGTGGAAATATGAATGGTCCCATAGGTACTTTTGCTAACTAACCATCCACACAATCTGGAAATTTCAAAATTCAAACTGAAAAAGGAAGAGAGGAAATTTGGAAAACAAAACCGTGGACGGCAGGATTCGAACCTGCGCGGGCAGAGCCCACATGATTTCTAGTCATGCCCGATAACCACTCCGGCACGTCCACTGGTAGATGTCAGTGAATTTCCAAAGGTATGATTTATTGCAAATATAAGTATTTGTTTTCTCTTCTCAGCGGAAGTTTTGCCTTACCGTATTCTGATTTTGAATTTTGGCTCGAAATATTTTTTGCCGTTCCTCGAGTGGGGTGAATTGGTATGAGTTTTGGACTGATTTGATAAAAATTGCAAAAAACCTTGAGTACTTATAATAATTTGGGGTTAGGAATAAGTTCAGTGATATGGGTTATTTGGTCAGAACACAAATCAACTTATAAAGTTCTTGTAATTGTTCCAGTGTGAACACTAGTTTTAGAAAGCACACCATACGCCTTTAGCCAATAGCACAATGTTCATTACATTATGCACCTATTTGGTATCTATGGTACAATAGAGTAGTCCTGAGGTCATAATTAATCTAAAATTTTAAATCATATGGCAATTTGTTTAAATTCAATAATCTCCTTTGTCAGGATATATTATTAACCATTCGTTATATCCTTTATGAAATAATTATTTATTTATTTATTCAATTTAGTAAAGTCTTATATTAAATACATAATTTATCCTTTTGTAGGTTTTCACTTATATAGTAGATGATTTTATATATAGAGTTTTAGCGTATATGCGAAGATTAAGTTATTTCGTCCTATACGTTATAAAATTTAAGTTCACAATCTAAAATGAAAGTTGGACAAGCCATCGTGATTATTGTAGCATAAATTAAATGAATGTATCTTGATTATTAGAATGATTTAATTCTAACTTCTTCTGCTAGTACATTTTACACACACACACACACACACACACACACACACACACACACACACACACACACACACACACACACACACACACACACACACATATATATATATATATATATATATATATATATATATATATATATATATATATATATATATATATATATATATATATATATATATATATATATATATATATATATATATATATATATATATATATATATATATATATATATATAGTTCATAATTTGAGGTTAGATAACTGTTATACTTGGCTTTCATGTTTATTGTCTGATTTTTCATGGTTGGGCCTAATGTGTTAGATGCCGCTCATTTACCGCTTTAATATTGTGTGAACTGTATATAAAACTGTTGCGCCACCCTTCTTCTCTCTGAGTTTTCTAAATTTTTTGGGGAGCGCACACTGGCGTGGCTTCTTTTCTGTTAGAGTGTTACACCCCTAATTTTAGAACGAGGATCGGACCCGTTGCAAATCCGGTGAAGCTTTTGTATTCCCGGTACGCTGCCCCTCCCCCTTTCCCGGCTCGAGTTGTCCGCTCGGGTAAGCCAGGTCTAGAACTTCACATTTTTTAAGTCTAAATCCTAGAAGAACAAAGCCTCATGTCAGATCCCTAGTAGGTACGCTTGTTTGCATCAGGCGCATTTGACTTAGGGGACTCAACACAGGGGTTGGGTCCGTCTAGGACAGATGTACCCAAAAAATAAAAGACCAACTTGATGCATTCTTGCGTGCTACTTGTGCATTTATTTGATTTGATTTACATGTTGACCAATTGCTAAAATAGGGAAAGAAAAACCAGAAAACCAGGAGAGAGAAATTTACCCGGTTCCTAAATATTTTGGTATTTGAAAAGGAAAAAAAGTGAAAGAAAAACCCTGAAACTCTGTCGATTATTTTTTTTAAAAGGTTGTTACAAAATGAGCCAAAATTGTCAAACATGTCATTTCCCTTATGTTTTGACAAAACTGACTGAACTATGTGAGTCTGATTCTCACCGGATGTGATATACGTCGGCAACCTTCATCGGGTCTGGCCCCTAATTTTTAAATATCCAAACATATTTTTCTTTAATTTCTTATTTAGAAGTCTTTCCTTAGAAAATTTCAATTAAAAATTATTATGGCCTTTTGCATGACAGTTGTTGCAGGTCATCTTAATACCTCTTCTAGGAAGCTTTCTATTTTATTTTTAGTTTGTTCTTTCCTCCTTACTTTCTCGGGCCTGCCTGGCATCTTTCTTACTTGTGGTGGCATAACTGAAGGATTTTTTTAACTGTGGTCATATCTCCATAATTTGTACAAGCTGAATAAAGTGATTGTAGGTCTTCATATAAGTCTCCATATAGTACCAATGTACAATGTAGTTAACTAACTACAATTTTTTGAAATGAATAGAAACTACAATATGAGTGCATGGTATACCCTTCAGCATCCAAGCTCTATATGTGCATTGTTTAAATTCACTATATGTTTACTGGTTAATTCTTTCTTTACTTCATACCCATATTGACCATTCCAGTGAACCTGACATTTTATTGTTTTGCTATATTTTCTTACAACACCTTTAGTACCATTGGAGAAATATCACAGATCCAAGTATCACATACATCCCTCATTTGTGCTATTTTTATCATCATCTTCACCCTAATCTCTTCAAGCTTTATGATGATAGTTTTGTGCCTTGGCCTCAATATCCATGAATTAAAATTTTCAGCAATATTGTTGCCAATAGTGTCACAATTGCTGAAATACTTGAAATATATCTTGCACCATCTTTCTTTGTTATACCATAACAGGTCATCGACTATTTTTTTCCCTAGTTTTTTATCCAATTTTTTCTTTAACTCTTGCTCATGAGTAGATCAAGCACATCTCCAAAAATAATTTTTTTCTCTCAATGCCTTTTTATTTTTTTTGACCAGTTAGCTAGGATGTGCCTGGCGCACATCCTATGTTCTACCGGTGGGAGGATCTCAGTGATAGCTTTGTCAAGACCCTACAATAGTTAAAAGATAAACAGTTAAAATATTACAAGATTTAAACAAAAACTTAACATAATATACATTACCTTTTGCATGTCCATAATAATTGTCAATTATGTTTCATCTCCAAGCTGACTATCGTTCTTTATAAGGTTGACAAACCATCTTCACGTGGATATGTTTTCAACTTCAAGTACTGCCCAAGCTAGTAGCAACATCTAATTATTCTCATCCTTACAAACAGCCACAAGTAATTGGCTTTACAATCACCTTTCAGAAAATACCCATCAAACCCAATGCACCTCCTACAACCATCAAGGAAGGCCTTCTTCAAGGCATCAAAATATATAGTCCTTTCACTATATCAAAATATAAGGACACAAATATTTTCCTACCATCTTGAAAAGTTTCTTTCACTAAGTTTCACATCACTTGGATTAGTCCTTAGCAGCTTATCTCTATAATCCAGAATTCTGCCAAACTCCTTAACATGGTCCCCCATAATTTGCGATAACGCAATATATTTAGTTTTTCTTGTCACAGTCCTTCCAATATACACTTTTAACTACTGAAACTTAAAGATTCTAATATTTGGTTCAGAAATTATTTTGTCCTTATATCTTTCTGCCAAGTACTTTGAATTGCATAGTTTGTTCTTGGTTATACCATTACACTTGTGAAGTGAATTGTAGTTCTTCACCACAAAATTCTTTGTCATATAATTATAACTAGCAAACAACAGCCGTGGACAGCCACCACAATACTTTACCCTCACTCTTGTTGGTTCATTAACATATTTACCTAACTCTACATGTTCTTGAATTGCATACTTAGTAAGTGCTTCTTAATTTGAAATGTCTAACACTTTCAAAAGAAAGGCCAGTTTCCCAAATTAACTTACAACTAGGATCAAAGACAACCCTATTTTTTATCTTTCTTCTTGATCTTACTAGCTGTTGGACTTCGTCTTCACTTTCATCATAAGCAGTTTCATCTGGATCTGTTTCAAAGCTACCAGCTTCATCTGAGGAATAATATGGCTCATCTCCTACAATATTACCCTCTAAAGTGTCCTTTTTCCTAGCTGCATACTCATCATATCACAAATCTGGGCCCTTTTTACCTAACTCAACATGTCTGGCTTCAGTATCTTTCTCCTTCCTCTTCCCTCTCTGCACATTCTTCCTCTCTTCTCTTAAACTCCTATACTCCTCATCAACATCACTACCATAATCTTCTTCCACTTCCTCAGACAACTCTTCATGTTCTGAATATGAACTATTGTCACTACTGTCCATATCAGATTCAACTAATGAAACATCATTAGCATTAGAAGGACCACACTCATCCTTACCAGAGACACTATCAGCAACATGCACACTAGTTTGTGGTTCTTCAAATCCTAAACCTTCACTGCCCCGAACAATTTGATTTGTCTCTTTATCAAAAGACACACTAGATTTCGCACCCACATGGCTTACATATTCAATAGCTGGAGGGACCATTAAAGGTTCATCAATAGAGTGGGACACATAGACTTCAAATATATCCTTATTTTTAATAAAGGTACAATACCCATAATATCTTTGTCTGTTAAAATTACAAAACTACTAGACTTGCGTGGTCTCACATAAATAGAATATGTTTCACAATTATAACCAATTTCTTTGACATAATATAGAAACTCAAAATGCAAAAATCTGTCAATATCAATATTAAATAATCTGTCATAATACCTTCTTCGTACTTAATAGGAGATTGTTGTAACTAACCTCTATGAAAAATTCTCAGTGTGTTCAAAAATTATTTTTTGAACTGAAATCAGTAAAGAAGCAAAACAACAATAAATACTTTTTTGTAAAATATGAAACCTTAAATACGAAATTTTACACTTCAAGTTCGACAAAAAATTGAAGACAAAAAGAATTACCTACAAGAGAATCTTTAGTATCTACTCTCTAATCCATAAGATTTGGAGAATAATCTATACTAGGTTTTGAGTTCATCAGACCCTTTACTCGTTGTATTTGGAAGTAAATGAGGTTGGGTGAAAAACCCTAGGGTAAGTATTAAAAGTGGGTCGGATGTTTTATTCGAGTGGGTTTCTTAGTGGGTGGGTATTTAAAATATCAATCCTCATTAATGATGTGGCATCACCAGAAAGCTCGTGGCTTACCCCACCCTTTACTGGTCTGGTGTTATGGAGAGTGAAATATAATTGAAAATTTTACCTCTTATAGCAAAAGTATACACCACATTTATTATAAACCAAAATTATTTTAAAATATTAATTTCTATAGCTACCTTTTATATTTTATAGCAAAATATATATTTATGATATATACTACCATTGATGCATGAAATACGCAATTTATGTTTTTCCTCTCTCTTTCTTTCAATTAACACAAGATTCTCTCTTAGATTTTTTCTTCTTTCTCTCTCTTCCTTCTCTCTCTCTCCGAGCAACTCAAGCCCTAGTATTGATGGCCGATGAGAAAGAAGAATCTCTCTCTCTTCGAGCAACTCAAGATACACGCCCTAATATTGATGGCCTGATGAGACATTATAATAGAAAAGAAGGCAGTCAGAAAACAAAAAAGAGTGAATTTTTTGAATGGAAAGGAGCAATGTGATGAACTCTTATCATAAATTTATTGTATGGATCCGCCGAACTTTCTTCTCTTCTTGGCTGGATAACGCCATCTCCGACAAACTTTTTTCTCTTCTTTGCTATTTAGTCACATACAATGATACAAATACATTATATTCTCTACAAATTCACTCAAACACATTGTATTTTTATGCAAATATATTTTTTTTGCCTGTATTTATGTATTTTGAAAATTTGTATTTTTTTAATACAGCTGAATACACCTGTATTCATGCATACTGTACATACAGTATGCATGAATATATGATATAAATATTAAAATACACTGAATACAAATATTAAAATAGAACAGAATATAAACGGTGAATACATCTAATTTTAAAATACAGTAAAATATAGTAAGATACACTAAATATAAATAGAAATACAATGAATACAACCAATAAAATATACTGGATACAACAATAATAACACATATTAGGAATAACTAAAATACTGTTAATACAAATACATTTGAATACACTGAATATAAAATAGCGAATACAGTAAATACAAGTATTGAATCAAATGAATGCAAAAGTAAAAAAAAATTGAAACACACTAAATACAAAAGTTAAATACAACAGTTATATATATAATGACCCGACCGGTCATTTTTAGTATCATGGCCCCGTTCCTCTATTTACTGCTCAATTTATACTTTATAGTTATTTTATGACTTATCGTGTTAGTGAGTTCGGGTCCGGAAGAAATTTGGAGTGAAATGAGACAGTTAGTCTCATAATTAAAAATTTAAGTTAGAAAAGTGGACCGGATATGGACCTAAGTATAAACGACCTTGGATTTGAATTTTGATGATTTCAATAGCTCCGTATGGTGATTTTGAGCTTAGGAACATGTCCAAAATATTATGTGGAGGTCTGTAGTGGAATTAGGCTTGAAATGCCGAAAGTTGAATTTTTGAGAAGTTTGACCGGGGGGTTGACTTTTTGATATCAGGGTCGAAATCCGATTCTGAAAATTTGAGTACCTCTGTTATGTCATTTATGACTTGTGCGCAAAATTTGAGGTAAATCGGATGTCATTTGGTAGGTTCCTGTGTCGTTTGTAGAAATTAGAAATTTCAAAGTTCATTAGGCTTGAATTGGGTGTAATTCATGGTTTTAGCGTTGTTTGAGGTGATTTGAGCGTTCGACTAAGTTCGTATGATATTTTAGGACTTGTTGGTATATTTGATTGAGGTCCCGAGGAGCTCAGGTGAGTTTCAGATGGTTAACAGGTTGGATTATGGACTTGGAACTCTCTTGGAATTTTTCTGATGCACCATCTGGTTTCCTTCATCGCGTTCGCGAGTAGAGGCTCACGTTCGCGAAAAGGAACTGAGAGGCTGGCAATATTTGCTCTTCACGTTTGTGAACAGAAGAACGTGTTCGCGAAGGGTGGACTGGGTGTGCATCGCGAACGCGAGAGGTGTTACGCGTTCGCGAAGAAGAGAGGAAGCAGCTGAGGACCCCAGGCAATTGGTCTACGCGTTCGCATAGGGGGTGTCGCGTTCGCGTAGTGAGGGGGAACGAAGCATCGCGTTCGCAATGGTTTGATCGCGTTCGCGTAGAAGGCGTTGAGGCAGAGGCATTTTGTGCTTCGCGAACGCGAGGGTGATGTCGCGTTCGCGAAGGAGGAATGTGGACGGGAGCTATTTTGTGCTTCGCGAACGCGAGGCACTGACCGCGTTCGCGAAGAAGAAAAGCATGGGCAGTGAGTTTAAGTTCTGAAAATGGGACTTCTTGTTTTGACGATTTGGAGCTCGGATTGAGGTAATATTTGGGTGATTTTAAGAGAAAACAATGGGGTAAGTGTTCTTAACTCAATATTGGTTAAATTACCCGAATCCAAAGTTGTTTTTATCATTTAATTGGCAAATTAAGTTGGAAAAGTTTGAAAACCCTCTTAGTGTAAATTGAAGATTTGAGGGCCGAGTTGGGATCGAATTTTGATAAAATTGGTATGGTTAGACTCGTGGTTGAATGGGCTTTCGGATTTTGTAACTTTTGTCGAGTTCTGAGATGTGGGCCCCACAGGCAATTTTTGAGCTAAAATTCGGATTTTTATGGAAAATTAGCATTTTCTTATGAAGTTAATTCCAATAAATTTTATTGACTGAAACAAATTATTTTTGACTAGATTCGAGGCATTCGGAGGCCGATTTGCGAGGCAAAGGCATAGCAGAGTAAAGAATTTCACGCTCTGAGGTAAGTAACAATTTTAAATCTGTTCCTGAGGGTATTAAACCCCGGATTTTGGTATCATGTGATTATTTTGGAGATGACACACATGCTAGGTGACGGGCGTGTGGGCATGCACCGAGGGGATTATGACTTGGTCCGTCCCGGAAAACTGTAAAGTTGAATAATTTGTTGTTAGTTATATGCTCTCTATGTGTTGATAAAATTTGACTGTAAATCATGTTAGAAATCATGCTTAGGCTATATGATACTACTGTTGGGACCCTCATAGGTCGTGTACTTGTTGAATTGCCTGCTAAATACTATATGTACTCAGTCTCAGTTTTTACTTGCACATTTTATCTCAGTCTCTGTTGTTATTATTGATACATCATATCATTGTTGTTTGGGCTGATTTCATGATTATTGAGAGCCCGAGAGACTGGAAAGATTTATGACTGAGTGAGGCCGAGGGCCTGATTGTGAGATATTGATACTATAACATGTGAGTTGTCCATGCAGCACGTGAGTTGGCCGTGCAGATCCTTATATTATACTATAGCACGTGAGTTGGCCGTGCAACACGTGAGTTGGCCGTGCAGATCCTTATATTATACTATAACACGTGAGTTGGCCGTGTGGATCCAGATATTTATATTATGGCACGTGAGTTGTCCGTGCAGCACATGAGTTGTCCGTCCAGATTATAGCGCTTGGACTGTAGGAGCCCCTCCGGAGTCTGTACACCCCCGGTGAGCGCGGGTACCCATTGGGAGAGTGATGAGGGTTGGGAGCCTAGGGAGTGATGAGGGTTGGGAGCCCAGTGAGTGATTGTTGTCCTAAGAGGTTGTACTTGATTTCCATTTGTTGTTGCACTTAGTTGCTATCTGTCATTGTTGTGAAATCTCTGAAAGTTTGTTGATATACGGATTACATAAACATGAACTGTATAAAAATTGATTTGACATTAATCTGCCAGATTTGATAGCATGTCTATTCTTTGCTGGAATTACTCGAAATGAACCATAACTGTGTAGCTCATTATTATCTTCAGTTCCTTATTTATTATTGTTACTTGCTGAGTTGGTTGTACGTATACTACACCTTGTACTTCGTGTGCAAATTCAGGTATTTTCGGACATAGCGGGTGTTTATCCTTTCGCGCGGTTGATTTTCAGGAGATTTTGAGGTAGCTGCCGTGTTTCGGAGACCTTGTCTCTCCTTCTCTATCTCTTTGTTCACTGTATTTGGTCTCAGACTATTATAGACTATATTTTCCAGACTCGTATTCATATTAGATGCTCATGTACTCAGTGACACCAGGTTTTGAGGAGTGTTTGTATTGTATTTAAATATTATATTTTCAACCTTAAAGAGAAGTTTTCGTTTATTGAGATTATCGGCTTGCCTAGTATCGAGATAGGCGCTATCACGACATGTTGGGATTTTGGGTCGTGACAATATACAACTGAAAAATCATTCTAATTAATTGGGTTGATAATGAGGCATGTTAGAATGGATTTTGTTGAGTTATATTAGGAGTGTATCACGCTAATTGATATTATTTCCGTTATTAGACAGTTGGACATACCTATTTTTAAGGTGATTGTCGTTACTGTATTCATGAATATATGACGCGAATACATACGCGTACAGCTGAACTGCCTGATTTTAGGCGTTGTTTGCAGCTGTTTTCATGAATACAGCAGCGCGAATACAACTAATATACTACCATAACAACTGAATAGTAGCTATAGGAAGTAATTATGTATATGATAGCTATATGAAGTTAATAACCATTAAATAATAGTGGTTTCTAAAAATTTCTCAATATAATTCACCCAAATTGTGTTTGGGAGAGGAGGGTAAAAATATACTCGTTTAGTTTAAATGTTCAAACGAGTTTTCGGGACTAGTTCAAGAGGGTTTTTATGTATTTTCCCTATATAAAAAAAAGATGGATGTTACTAGCATTTTAATTAGAACAAGCACACGTGTCTATGCATAACAAAAGTAAAGCCCCGTCAATACTTGAATAATCATTTTTCATTCCCAACTCTCATGCATTGTTCTTGTAGATTTATCTAATATCTTTTCCATCACAGTTTCTCGTCTTATAATTTTCACTTGATTCAACGATCATCGTCATCCCTTGTCCCACAATGGGGGATCACATTGCCAGAGGAGAGGAATTTGAGAAGCAAGCTGAGAAGAAGCTTAGCGGCTGGGGTCTCTTCGGCTCCAAATTTGAAGATGCTGCGGATTTTTTTGATAAAGCTGCCAATTGCCTCAAACTCGCCAAACCTTGTTAGTTTCTTATCTACACTCTATGTAAATTATCATTTTTAATATAAAAATCTTCCTCTTTATATATATATATATACACACACATTTCACTCTTTGAATTCTGTACTCTTGTGATCGACACGTGATTCTGTTTTGAAAAAGTCTAATTTTCTGTAAAATTTTGTGTGTAAAGTAGGTGGAAAGGTCATAATTCATCTAATGTTCTAATCATTGGAGCGTTGTTCATTTAAGGAGAGTTATTTACTCAGCCGCTTTTACCATGTTATGGACATGCTCTTATATTTGAATGGATCAACTCTTGCTTATGACTCATGTGTTGGGTGTGTGTGAACAAAGTCCCACATGGAAAGTAGAAAAAAAAGATTCTACTTATAAGGTGTTTAATACATTTGGTGTGCGGCTTTTCGGGAAAAACTGTGCGGGCTTGGCCCAAAGCGGACAATATCACACCATATTAAGAGTATCTTTGGACTGTTTTAGCCCAACATCACGTGCACAACAAGATTTTGATGTTTCTCCAATCGTCTCTGTGCTTTGTGTATGACATTGAAAATGCTTATGTTTCTTGAGACAAAAGATGGAAAATAATGTAAATTTGAGATAAAGAAAGTATTCTATTCCTGGTTGAATTGCTCATTTTATAAGATTGACATTCAGTTGTGATTGTGGAAAAATTACATTAGTCTCTAAACATGGTGAGGTCGAGGATTCTTTGAGTTCTTGAGGATCTAATGGGAAAAGGTTTACGGTTTTGTAAGTTAGATCGCCATGTCGTATATGCTGAGAAACTGCATATAATCTACGGATGCTTATCTTTCAGGGGATCAAGCTGGAGCGGTATATGTCAAATTGGCTAATTGTCATCTGAAGGTAGTGTTAGATTGTCCTGTTGTAATATGTCTCTATCTGATGCTTTTCTCTAGCTTTTCCTATACAATTTTGATTTCTTGAAATTAGTTTTACTCTATGTTCACAGTTGGATAGCAAACATGAGGCGGCTAATGCTTATGCTGATGCTGCTCATTGTTACAAGAAGACCAATACTAAAGGTTAGTAAGTTAAAGCATATCTCATCCTCTTTGGAGCAATACTTTTGCGTTGCAGAACATTTCATGTGCTTCAAACTAGTATTTGACATATTTTGATATAAGTCCGTTCCTGCCTTAGATAGAAGCATTTACAGAATTCCTTCAGCAGGAAAACGCTGAATGGTTAAGGGAGAAGCAACTCACTGGAGAAGTTTATCTTTGAGTGGTCATAGGTGGTGATAGTTGATTGCACCATGTATTTCCTCTACTTTCTTAAAGCATACTATAACAATTTAGTGAATTTCAGATAATGTCACTAGTTGAAATATATAGCTCAGCACCACGAACCTGAGTAGACCGCTTGGTAACTGTCTTGGTACACCATACATCAATAATTAGCTGATAATAAAACTCATATAGCATGTATATCTTCATTATAGTCTCATATCGTTGATCAGTTATGGGGTTATCTTCTATGAAATCATCACATTTTATTTGTTCATCCCTTCCTTTCTTGTCAGCTTCTCCTTTGGCTAAGAATTTCTTAACATGTATATTTTGCAGAGGCAACATATTGTCTAGAGCAGGCTGTAAACATGTTTCTGGAGATTGGAAGACTAAGCGTGTCTGCAAGATATTACAAGGTATAGCTTTATTACTGTGAAAAGCTGGATGTGCGTTCTGCTATTCTCAATGCTCGTACTGTGTGCTTAATCAAACTTTCAAGTGGCAAACAATGTTTTCAAGGCTCATTAGAGGCGGTTTAAGTTCTAAAGCTAGATGCACCACAGGATGGGTGCTTCATCTTGCTTAGGCGACCCTTCAATGCATGCACCAAGGCTATAAGGCATGCACGTGATCGCCCATGGACGAGAAACAATAAATACAACTAGCGAAGTGATATATTGTTGTTAAGAGGACGTTATAGAATTTATTTGTTTCAATTAATTTGAAATTGCATCTTTGCATCTAAATCAGAAATTCAAAATATTGATTTAACCTGATTTACATGATTTTCATTTCATATTAACGTGATTGTAGACCTTCGATCATTTATCTGTACAATTGTTTTTTCAGTTTCTTGTATTACATATATAATGTTTATTTTTCTTCCCCTCTCTTCAATAAATCCTGCACTTAACACTTTAAACTGCTTATATATTAAGAAAGTGTAGTGAATGGTCTTTATTGAGTAATTTTCGTGTTGAGGTAGTATATGGCCCTTCTTCCATCAAATGATTCTAGATACTCTTTTTCTGTATGCAGGAAATTGCTGAATTATATGAGCAAGAGAAAAATTTGGAGAAGGCTATCATTTACTATGAGAAAGCAGCTGATCTTTTCAAGAGAGAAGATGCAACATCAACTGCAAATTAGTGCAAACAAAAAATTGCAGAGTTCTCTGCTCAAATAGAGAGGTATGTATTGATGGTCTATGATAGTTTTTCTTAAAAGAAAGAATTTCAAATGGCTGTCATTGAAAAATTCAATGTTGAACGGGGAAAGATTGACACAGGTAAGACAAAGGGAAAATGGTTAAAATATGAACTTTAACTTACAAAAGAAAATTCCTTACAGAACACGTCTTAAATAATCCTGGAGATCTGAAATTGATGCTAAGCTTACCTGTTAATCTTACACATTCTCGGTGGAATCATTGTACTTGATCCAAGTCTCCCTGGAGATGCTGGCGCTGTTAATCTCATGTTCGGTAGGATGAAAAAAAGGAAAGTAGAAAAAGGGGTTACTATCAAAGAGTTAGGAAAACGGAACCAGTTCAGAATTAAGAAAAGACCTCTATTGATAAAAGGTTAAGAGAAGACCTCTATTGTAAATGCCATGTTAAAAGCGCTGAACCTTCACTTATGTGGATAAACTAATATTTTAACTAGTAATTGCTCAATGTCTAAGAAGAATTGCGTCTTCCCTGGAAAACTTGACTGTCTGACACAAAATTCACCCAGATTCCAGAGAGCAACCGAGATCTTTGAGGAGATAGCACGAGACTCAGTCAAGAACAACTTATTGAAATTTGGAGTTAGAGGGCTTCTTCTTAATGCTGGTATTTGCCAGCTTTGTAAAGGTGATGTTGTTGCAATTAACAATGCATTAGAGCGTTACCAGGTAGACACTCTCTTCCTCTTGTGCCTCCAAGATTTTAATCTAGAGACATGATTTCTAATAGAAGTAGTAAATCATTTGCAGGAACTTGATCCCACGTTTTCAGGTACACTTGAGTACATATTCTTAGAGGTATGTCATAGCTTGTCTAATTAGACCTTACCATTCTTTTCTGTCTAGCTTCCCCGCCCTTCTCTTTCAAACATGTATCCTTCCATGGTCGTGGGGAAAATGGTTATTTTTGTATCATTTCAAGTTGATAAAGTTTCAATTGGATCTGAAAATCTATACCTTTGGAAGTTGTATCTGAATTTTGAATATGGTGTCTAAATGAGAGGGAGAGAGAGATGATATTCAGATAGCGAACATATAATTTAGAGATGAATTACCTGATTAATCTGTATTAAAGTAAACTTAAGAAGCATACTTTAATTCATGGGCTGACATGTACCTGACCTTTGTAACTCGACTCACTTCTTTAGAAGCGGCGCATGACCTGTACACTTGTTTAATACTTAAAACAATAAATCTAGAAAAGTATAGAACTTTGTTTTATATGGAGTAGATATTACTGTCTTGTCCCAATATAAAGCTTTTGGGTATTTGTGATAAGTAGGAAGAGCATTGATGGTGTTGCCAAACAATCGAGAACATATATAATGAAGTGATTTGCGAGAAACTGAGAAAAAAAAAACAATTTCTGTTGGACTCACATTTCACATGGCACAAAATGGCAAATCATCTTATTTAGGTATCCTTGTGCAAGGTCCAAAGTGACTATATACTTTCACTCAAGTGTGTTGGTTCTTGATAAAAGAAACTAAGGGAAATAACATGGGAAGATGACCGGAAAATAAAAGGCATATACTATAATAGAAGTAAAAGGAACTCTAAAGAACTGAAGCTGAAAATTCTATATTATTTCACTGTATCTGGACTACAATTTATAAGAGAACTCCTAACTTAAAAGACCTAAAAATCAGCACAAAATTTGCTGAAAATAACAAATTTCTAGAGACTAGTTCACTCCTAAAGACTAGTTCAAAATTATTTCAAATTCAAATTAAATTACTGCAGTAAATAACTCTTAAGCTTAATAAGTAAAATATATAGAGAGCAGCTTCTAAAACATATTTCTAACACTCCTCCTTGCTTTTGAAGCTGCAAATTATGAATTTATGCCTTGTAAACCTTTAACTGGAATCGACTTTGTACGTAAATCTGCCAACTAATCTTTGGGCTTGCAGTAAATTGAGTTCACTTTTCTATTTTGCTGCATCTCATGATTGTCAATGAAATAAGTTGGCTCTTTTTTCGGCTTCATCTGCATCTTGCCTTGAGGTTTGTCAACTTTCTTCGAGATTTGCATTTTGCCTTGAGGCTTGTCAACTTTCTTCTAGATTTTGTTTTTCTGAAATGTTGACAACTTCTTCTTTGCCTCATTTTCACATATGTCCTCAGATGGAGGATTATGCACTTTATAGATTCTTTTGGCTCCATCTAACTCAGGTCCATTAAGAAGATGGCTCTTGATACCAATTGTTGGTTCTTGATAAAAGAAACTAAAGGAAATAACGGGGGAATGTGACAGGAAAATAAAAAGAATATACTGGAATAGGTGTAAAGGAACTCTAAAGAACTGAAGCTGAAAATTCTATATTATTTCACTGCATCTGGAATACAATTCATAAGAGAGCTACTAACTTAAAAGACCTAAAAATCAGCACAAAATCAGCTGAAAATAACAAATCCTAGAGACTAGTTCACTCCTAAAGACTAGTTCAAAATTATTTCAAATTCAAACTTAATTACTACAGTAAATAACTCTTAAGCTGAAACAGGTATTTCTGAACCACTACATATGTGATTTCAGACTGTGGTAACAAAGAACTAACTTTCGGGATTACCTTTTCAATGAAGGATTTGGCAGCTGCTATTGACGAGGAAAACATTAACAAGTTTACTGATGTGGTCAAGGAATATGATAGCATGATACGACTGGTAAATTCGAGACACTTTTTGTTTTGTATTCCAATCACAGACTACCTAGTAATGCTTGGATATCGTAATGAAACTCTTGGCTCCCATGACAGAAAAGTTTTCTTTGAAATGTTAGATCTTTTCCCTATAGCATTTTAGGTAAGAAGTTTGCTTGCATGTTCAGCTCTCCTTCGCTCCCTGTGCAAAGGAGAGCTTTTTGAGAACCAAGTCTTCTTTTATCGGAGCAAACCTGGGAGAAACCCATATAGACAGCTAATACATATGGTATACTATTCGAAAAGCTCAACAAACTCTTTGGAGCTTCCGTGTGAACTCCACCGAGAGCTGTGCAAATTCTTGCGGAAGTTACCTTCAGTTATGCATTGAGGAGCAATTTTCCATGCTAGGCATGCATGTCTATTTGGAGCTCCACCAGGTTGAGTTTCTTTCACTGATTGAGGCAGATCCTATTGACACCAAGAAATTTGAGTAATTCAATTTCAAAGCTTGTTAGCTAGCATTCACTGCAAAAGCAAGTGACTTCTTCAATTGTTCACAAGCAAAGGACCATCTGGCATCTGGATTCTTGGCCTGGCGCCAAAGGTTGAAGCTGTCTGGGCATCTTGAAAATGCTTAACTTTTAGAAAGTAGAACCACATGGGGGCAAGTATAGTACTTTAAATGTGGGATACTCTATTGGATCCTAATTTTTTGGCTTGGTTGGAAGAGGCTAGAGAAAAATATAAATGGAGTGTTTGTTTGGTAGCACTTTCCGTGACCCCTTTTCTGTCTTTGATTATTGAGTTGTAGCAACTTTCTGACACCAGTGGAGAAGAACTCCTCTTTGGTTATATCACTAGTGTCGATGAATATGAATTATTGATATTTGCTTGCTAGTTGGGGACAGAAAAAGCATGTTTGCTTTTTCAGAGCTATGACCTAGTGAGATTGCAATGCAGGTTTATTTAGGTAGATGGGATGGGAAACTCGGAGATGTGCATTTAAACTTGAGCCTTGTCTGAATCTATTAGCACTGGGAATGTTTTCTTGATCTGCATAAAAGAGAAATAATCCTTCTCTTATTTCAGGAATATTGACAATGTAGTATTGCCAGAAGTTATCTACTCGTAGATCAGAAACATGATAAGTGAGGATTCATAGAGTCGGCCTCAACTTGTTTGAGGTTGAGGTGCAGTGGTTATTGTTGTTGTTTATCTTAGTATGCTGTCTTTTTCATTGTTCATCTTTGCAGTCTACTTATCTTTCTCGTGACATTTATTTCGGGCCAGGATGGTTGGAAGATAACACTTCTGAAAGTGAAGGAAGTTGTGAAGGCTAAGGAGTTAGAGGAAGATATCTCAACTTTTTCTTTTCTCATAGTACTATATTTGTGAACTACATTGTTTTTTATTATATGATCATATTTCTAGTTAGCTTCTTATCATTCTTGCTTTGTGCTAATTGAGTTTGACTAGCTACTAGATTTTAGCCCGATGGTCATGGCTTTGTTTATTGCATAAGAAGAAATAATCGCCATAAAAAAACTTTATAAGTGTTAGTATCCACACAATGTGCTGATGATATTGTGATCATGCTAAACTCTATAAAATAAGAAAAACAAATCATATGAATAATTATCGGCAGAAACTCCAATATTTTTCTATATACACTACCAGAAAATCGCTATTTTTCGACTATAAATTCCGGCTAGTAGTCCGAATTTTTTGACTACAGTAGTTGAAAAATTGTAATTAATATTTTTATTTTCTTTATTTATAGCCGACTACAACAAAATTCCCGAATTAATTTTGCCGACCACTATAGTCGGAAAAAAGTCAGCAAAAAAGTTTGGTCAATTTTTCGACTACAGTAGTGCCGTAACTATTAAAAAATTAATTTTTAATGTAACCAGACTATAGTAGTCGGACAG
This sequence comes from Nicotiana tabacum, assembly GCF_000715075.1. NCBI lineage: Eukaryota > Viridiplantae > Streptophyta > Magnoliopsida > Solanales > Solanaceae > Nicotiana > Nicotiana tabacum. Next base: position 77,336,433 of record NC_134092.1, read on the forward strand.
TTCACAAATTTCGTGGTCAGAATTTTAAGTAAAAATCGAATAAAGCTGCCGAATATTGTAATAGAAAAATAAGTCAACAAAATTTTTGACCAAAATAATAAGAAAACAAGAATTTTGTGTGTATAGACTGTTTTGACGTGTTCTTGAGCTATGTTTCGGCTGAACATTGATGGAATAATTAACTATGGCTACTTAGACCTAAGGTTTAGGCCTACGATGTGATAGGGGGTGCCAGTATAAAAATTAATAACTTCATCAAAATCTCCAGATGTTTCTACACAAACTTCAAATTCAGGAGGCTAGCCACTCAATCCATATATTTTGATAGCCTCCCACTTTAATTTTTCAGACATCAATTTAAGAAACACTTTAGTTGTATATATATGAGACTATAACATAGCAAACATTGAAACTAGAGAATCACTCAAGTCTAGGAAGAAGCTAAAAATTAGAAGCATGCCTCTAGAATTTTGACCCTTCCTTTCATAGGCGAAATTCAGTAGAATTAGACAAACAATTTCACTAAAGCTGATAATCTCATTTTCCTTAAAGGTACTTTATTGAAGTTACTTTAAAGAATAATTTACTGAAGCAGATTTTGATTACTTTGAAGGTATTACAATTATTCAAACTAAGAACCTTTAGAAGAATATCTCAATTTATATTTTTCTTCTCTTTATGTAGATGGAATTTGAACATAGTAGATGGATGTATAATAGGACTCATCCTAATCGTGCGAGATTGAGAGAGGAATTTATAGGAGTTACGGAATTTATTGCTAAGGCGAAATCGCTAAATGATTTTCTTATATAATTAGGTGTCCTTGTGTTAAACGCAAGTGTGTCAAGTTATTAAGACCAGATGTTGTTGAACTTCATCTTTACAAGAATGAGTTTATGAAAAATTATTATGTGTGAACTATTCATGGAGGAGAGAATAATGATTTTCATAATTCTTTTGGTGGTGAGGGTAGTCTCAGGAGAGAATAATTTTGAAAATTCTTGATTCAATGAAATGATGAGAGATGCTTTTGAGATATTCCCAGGGGCTCAATACGATTCAAATGATGAGGCTAAGCGCTTTTATGAACAACTAGAGGAAGCTAGTCATCCATTATATAAAGGCTTAATGCATTCCAAGTTGTCTGTTGCAGTTAGACTACTAACTATCAAATGAGATAGTTCTATTTCTCAAGCGGGTATGGATTCTATCATTGAGCTTATGAATGAACTAAATTCGAATAAAATTGACTTACCCAAAAATTTCTATACAGCAAAGAAACTGGTGTCCAAGTTAGGACTTTCATTAGAGAGGATTGACTGTTGTGAGACAGGATGCATGTTATTTTATAAGGATGATGCAACGTTAGAAAATTATAAATTTCGTAACTAGCCTCATTATAAGGAAGTTACAAATGCGAATAAGAAGAAGGTTCTGGTGAAGGCGATGCATTACTTACCCCTTATACCAAGGTTAAAGAGTTTGTATGCATCAATGAGCTCCGCTCCTCATATGAGATGTGTCACGACCCAAAATCCCACCACAGGCATCGTGATGGAACCTAGTCTCTAAGACTAGGTAAGCCGTTTTCAATTGCATTTTGAAGCCATTTTTTAAAAAACTAAGTAATAAAAACTAACAGCGGAATAAATATGAATATACAACCTTCCAAGGCTGGTAGTACTGAGTCACGAACTCTAACTGAATATACGGAATGATCACGAGGACCGGATATACAATACTGTTTGATTACAAATTAACAGTACAATGAAATGAAAAGACTCCAACGGACTGAGACGACCAAGCAGCTCTACCTTGAATCCTTACGATCCCGCTTTAACTCTGTTCAAGTCCGATATCTCCAATGCCTGGCTCTGCACAAAAATATACAGAAGTGTAGTATGAGTACACCACGGTCGGTACCTAGTAAGTATCAAGACTAATCTCAATGGAGTAGAGACGAGGTACCGTCAAGACACTCACTAGTCTAATAACCTGTGCAATATAATATACAAAATACTAGGAAATAGATAACAATAAGGGCAGGATAAAACAACCAGTGGTATGCGCAGCAAGACAACAAGAATACCATAAATATCACTCAACAATTAATAAATACATGTACTCCCAATTAATTCAAGTTTTTCAAATAAATATCCTTCACATATAATTTTTCCAAATAACTCTCTTTCAAATGTAGTTTTCTTAAATAATTATTTTTCAAATATAATTCTTTCATAATAAAAATCCTCCAAAATAAATATTTTGAATATAATTCTTCCAATTAAAAAGTCACCATGTGACATCTCATTTCATAATCATAAAAATACGGGTCTCAACCCATTTTCATATTTTTCGTAAATACGGGTCTCAACCCACTTTCCTATTTGCACGGCACCTCGTGTCCATAATTAAATTATCATATTTCCCCGGCACCTCGTGCCCTCATTTCATATCACAACTGCAAGGACAATTCACGCGCCAAATATCCTCATTATTTACTTACGGCACCTCGTGCCCACATTTTATTTTTATAATCCACCTGACAATGGCCACAGGCTCTCAATTTCAACATAAATCAGATTGTTATCAATTTACCAACAACAAGACAAACTGCACAAGGTATAAAAATAAACACAAGAAAATTACAACATCACATGAAAATTATCAACACCACAAACTCACATCATCACATATTGTTCCTGACAATAGCCACCTTTATCGCTCCTATTGCCACCCTTATCACTCCTATAGCCACCCTTATTGCTCCGCCCAGAAAATATCAATAGCCACCCTTATCGCTCCGCCCAGATAATATTTCAACAAACACAACGACAGTGAAATGCCACCCTTATACCCACATAATATCAACAGTGAAATACCACCCTTATATCCTCAAAATAACAACGGTGAAATGCCACCCTTATATCCTCAAAATAATAACTCACACAACAAAATAATTTATACGGAAATTTATCACGACAACATAAAAAAATTAATTCATAACACAATTTGCCCAATGGCCACAACCAAATTTCAAAGATAAAACCAAATCAATAAATTTCACAACAAATAGCCGAATGCTCCACACAACGTGTATAACACCACAAAAACAATCAACATAGATAGAAATTATTTAGCATAAATCAAAGCCTTTATTAATCTAAATTTAGATAATTATATTAACGCTTCTTCTTAAACTTGCTTAATTAATTATTTGCATAGGAAAAATTCAAAATGAAATTAAATTCCCAGAATTATCAAACCAACAAACTCACGGAATTACATAAATATTCAAATAACAATCACATCAAATTGTTATATAAAAACAAGTTCAACCAATAAGGATTTAGGCATGGCAAATAGATGATTAAATAAATGCCAACAATTATCCAATTTACTACACAATATGCCTAAGACTTAAAGCCAATATATTTTGCACATACAAGCCCGAGTACGCACTCGTCACCTTGCGTACACGGCTTTTCACATTTCACAAATGGCACATAAGACTCGATGCCTAAGGGGTAATTCCCCCACTCGAGGTTAGGCAAGACACTTACCTTTTTGAAGTTAGGACGATATTCCAAAATAGCCTTCTTGCTTGAATTGACCACCGGACAGCTCAAATCTATCCAAATTGCTTGTACAACTTCATTAAAATTCATCAGAAACAATTTCGGATAATAATACGTCGACTTAAAAATTTTATTCCAAAAAGTCAACAAAAGTCAACGCGGGATCAGCCTCTCGGAACCCGACATAATTTTCATGAAATTCGAACACCCATTCCGAACGAGTTCAACCATACCAATTTTATCGATTTCCAATAACAAATCGACTTCCAAATCTTAAATTTAAACCAAGAGAGTTTTCTAAATTTTTTAACCCAATTCACTAATTTAGTGATAAAAACAACAATAAATTCATGTAATTTAACCAAAATCAAGTTAGGAATTCTTACCCCAATGTTTTCCTTGCAAAAACTCTCGAAAAATCGCCTCACCCGAGCTTCCTTGGTCAAAAAATGGAAGAATGACAATAATTTGGACTTTATTCTACTGCCCAGGGGTTTGTTCTTCGCGTTCGCGATGAACAAATTCTTCAAAAGTCATTTTCAAACTCTTCTCAAAAAGACTCTAGTATAATGGTCATAACGTTTTGTACAAAACTCCAAATACTGAATGGTTTGACTTTATGAAAACTAGACGCTAAGGGCTATAACTTGTATTTGTTGCTCATTTCCCAATTCCTTATAGATTACGAGATATAAGCTGCCAAAGTCAGCCCTGTGCAATAGAGATTTCCAAACTCTTCCCGGACAGCCTATAGTGTATCCACCATAACTTTTTGTACACAACTCCAAATGATAAATGGTTTACCTTTCTGAAAACTACACATAAAGGGCTACAATTTTTATTTTCTGATCCTCCAAATTCCTTATAAATTGCGAGATATGAGCCTCTAAAGTCAAATGACGAACATCAAAATTTCCTTCTTCGCGAACGCGAGAACCTCTTCGCGAACGCGAAGAACAAAGTCCCGACAGCAAAATCCTTCTTTGCGTACGCGAGAGGCTCCTCGCGAACGCGAAGAACAACACCAGAACCAGCAACCAGCCGCATCAAAACACCCAAACTTGGTCCGGAACCACCCCGAGGCCCCCGGGACCCCGTCCAATCGTACCAACCAGTCCCAATACATAACACGAACCTGCTCGAGGCCTCAAATCACATCAAACAATATCAAATCCATGAATCATACCCCAATTCAAGCCTAATGAACTTTGAAATTTCAAATTCTATATCTTGTGCCGAAACACATCAAATCAATCTGGAATGACTTCAAATTTTGCACACTAGTCATAATTGACATAACGAAGCTATTCCAATTTCCAGAATCGGATTCCGGCCCTGATATAAAAAAGTCAACCCCCGCTCAAACTTCCCAATAATTCATCTTTCGCAATTTCAAGCCAAATTCCTCTACAGACCTCCAAATAAATTTTTGGACACGCTCCTAAGTCCATAATCACCATACAGAGCTATTGACATCATCAAAATTCCATTCCGGAGTCGTCTTCACACAGTTCTGACTACGGTAAAAATCCTAAGAGTTAAGCTTCCATTTTAGGGAGAAAGTGTCCCAAATCACTCCAAATCATCTGGTAACTAAATTCAACCACGCACGCAAGTCAATACACATAATAAGAAGTTGCTCAGGGACTTATGCCACCAGACGGGGCTTAAATTCTTAAAACGACAAGTCGGGTCGTTATAAGATGACACTATGAACATAGAAGGCCAACCGGTGTTCTATGTCACCCGTCAGATGGAGAAGCATGGAAGTGTCACGACCCAAATTTTTCACCTTAGGATGTTGTGATGGCACCTAGTCTCTAAGACTAGGTAAGCCTAACATACATTGAGAAACATCAAAAATAATAACAAAACTTCAAATTAAACCATTTAAACTACCATAATAGAACTCAATAGTACAACTGTCAACATCTCCTCAAAACCTGGTGGAACAGAGTCATAAGCTCTACAAGAATGTACTGAAAAATCTCGGAAAACAATACTGTTTTGGAACAAGAAATAAACAATAGAATATCTAAAAGCAGAAGGTAATTTCGAGTCCTGCGAACGTCGAGCAGGTAAGTTTCCAATGCAGCTAATCAATCAATCACTGCGTCTAGCACGAGCAAACGTACCTAGATCTGCACAAAAATATGCAGAAGCGTAGTATGAGTACACCACAACGGTACCTAGTAAGTATCAATCCTAACCTCGGTAGAGCAGTGACAAGGCCAGGTCAAGACACCTACTAGGAGAAAAAAATAAATAGAGTAGAGCATAATCTGAATATGGGAAACAAAGAAGTAAATGATAAGTTAACATTTCAATAATGTAGACTAACAACGGAAATTTAAGCAGTAAAAGAAACTAGGAGTAAACACGTTATGAAACAACAGAAAAACAAATACGGATAATTACAAGTAAAACAATGAAGAAACAACAAGAACTGTTCAACCAACAAGCCTCTTCAACATGGAAAGTACAACAAGAATCACAACCGAGGTACCGCCTCCTATTCACATTTCACAATTTCAATCACAATCTTTCCTTATATGACCGCGTGAGCCTTACATTTGGTTTTGAAAATTAATTTTTCTGAAATAGCTACATGCGTTTTAGCCCACCTTATCTTACCACGTGGCTTCAAGTAGTTCCCCTACTAGCAACACACATATCAAACTTACCTTATCTTACCGCATGCGTATCAACCCCTAGACTTATACCACCGCATGTGTATCAACCCCTAGCCTTATACCACCGCATGTGTATCAATATCACAACACAATCACAACTCACACCACAAGTGCCTATATGTCACAACTTGCCAAAAAGTCAACAATACCATTATTTCTACAATAAATAGCCCATGGCTCAATCACAATATTTTCAATAATCTCAATAACAACAAGATGAATGAGTAATACTCAACAAGGAAAGATTCTCAACAATTAACATCTCCACCTCAAAATGATAATGGATTTTACAACTTCAATACCAATAACTCAACAAGAAGATATTCCACGATTAACAACTTCAAGTAAGAGTAATTCAACAATAAGAGGTAACAAGATAATAAGGAAACTAACAACTTCAACTAAGACATGAGATCAATTATAACAAGTAAGAGGTAGAACAAGTGCTAACAACATCTAATATAGCATGTAAGAGTAGATTAACACATGTAAGAGTAGACTAAAAATGAAAGATGTAACATGTTTTGACAATTCAATTAAAGGCATGAAAAGAGTCTAAATAACCTAAACCTGTCAAATACCATATATAGCCATGTACACACTCGTCACCTCGTGTACACATCTTTCACATAACACAAATAGCACGATCAACCCAAATCCTAAGGGGTAGGTTCCCCACACAAAGTTAAGTAAGATACTTACCTTAACTAGGCCAAATCAACCCTCAAATATAGATTTGCCCTTAATGTTTGCCTCTACACGGCTCAAATCTAACCAAAAATGACTTAATAATATCAAACAATGCAAGGGAAGACAATTACAATAGATAAAGTTATGATATTTATACTTTTTCCAAAACGTCAAAAAAAGTCAACCCCGGGTTTGCCTAGTCAAAACCCTGGTCCAAGGGTAGAAACCGACTATCCATAATCCCACGAGTCCATATATGTATTTTGTTTTCAAATCCGAGTCCAAATCGACTCTCAAAACTCAATTCTTCATTTTTCAAAAAGTTGACAAAATTTCCCAATTTTTCCTCTTTGATTCTCATAAATTTGATGTCAAATGTAAGATATAATCATGAAATATAGTTATAAATTGATTAGAATCACTTCCCCAATATTTGTAGATGAAAATCCCATCTCTAAATCGCCTCCTACCGAGTCTAGGGTTCTAAAATATGAAAATGAGACTAAAATCCCGACTTTCTAACCTTTTGTTTAATTGCAGGTGTCGCAATTGCAACACTGGGTTCACAATTGTGAACCCTCGCAATTGCGAAGAATTCCTCGCAAATGCGGCACTGACAACCTAAGTGGGAAGTCGCAAATGCGACATGGGCTTCGAAATTGTGAATCCTGCTTCACTCGCAAAAGCGACAAAAATATCGCAAATGCGAAACTACCCACCTAGGAATCGCAATTGCGATACCTATGATCTCCCTGCTAAAGTCGTAATTGCAATGATGGTGTTCAAAATTGCGACACCAGAGGCATCAGCACACCAGCAGTTCAGATTCAGTCCAAAACTATTGAGCGACACGTCCGAAACTCACCTGAGCCCTCAAGGCTCCAAATTAAAAATCCACACAAGTCTAAAAAATATCATATGAACTCGCTCGCGTGATCAAAACACAAAAATAACATCTAGAACTACAAATCGGACATATAAACACATAGATTTCAAAGAAAAGTTCAAGAGCTTCTAAAATTGTACCCAAGAGTCCGAATCCTACCAAATCAACTCCAAATGACATCAAATTTTGCAGACAAGTTCTAAATAGCATAACAGACCTATTCCAAGTCCCAAAACCAAATTGTGAACCCGATAGCCAAAAGTCAACCTACGGTCAAACTTCTAAACCTCAAATTGCCAATATTCAGCAAAATTAGGGCTGCTTATCGAGCGGATTGGGCGGTTATATACTCTTAACGGTTTGGCTTATCGGTTATCGGCTTTTAAATGTATTAATCCGCTAGCCACCCGATAAGATATCGGGCGGATTGGTATCGGTTTAGCTCTTATCGGACGGTTATCGGGCGGTTTATCGGATTGTTTGTTGACCGCTATGACTCAAAATAAAATTTCTAAGAAGAGAGCTAAATAGAAGAAATAGAGAGATGTGTATTCCAACGTATTTCCCAGTAGAATCATCTCTGGGGATGAGCCTATTAACAACTTATAACTATCATAAGAAATAGAAGAGAACACTGGGTATAATACATGATAATCAAAATTATCTAATAGTAACTAAATAGAATAGTAAATTATAACTAAATGTCTAATAGTAAATTAGTAATAGAGAATAGAGATAGAGTACTGGAAGTGGAAGAATGGTTTTTGATTATTTAATATATATATATATATATATATATATATATATATATATATATATATATTCTTAACGGGTTAACGGATTATCCGTTAAGAAAATTGAATAATCCGCCCCCAAACCGATAAGTCGTTAATAAAAAAATTTCAATCTGTTCCCCGTCCGTTAAACCGTTAAACCGATATAAGCCATTAAGCTTCGGTTTCGGTTCGGTTTTCGGTTTCGGTTCGATTTTGAACACCCCTAAGCAAAATAACACAAATCAACCTACGGACCTCTGAATTCGATTCCGTACATATGCCCAAGTCCAAAATCACGATACGAAGCTATCAGAACCATCAAAACATAATTCTGGGTCGTTTTCACAAAAGTCAAAGTTTGGTAAACATTTCTAACTTAGGCTTCTAAGCCAAGAACCAAAGGGTCCAAATCAATCCGAAATCTTCCTGGAATGGAACTAACCAACTCGCAAGTCATAAAATCACAAATGCGCATATGGGAAGCATCAAAAGGGGAAATGGGGCGCAAATACACAAAATGACCGGTCGAGTCGTTACATTCTCCCCCTCATAAAACAAACGTTCGTCCTCAAACGTTCATAGAGGCATACCTGAAGTGATGAAAAAGTGAGGATAATGACTTCGCATGTCGTGCTCGGTCTCCCAGGTCACCTCCTCGACGGATGGCCCTTCCATTGAACCTTCATTGAAGCAATACTCTTTAACCTCAACTTTTGGACCTACCTATCCAAGATGGCCACCAGCTCCTCAACATAGGTCAAATCCTTGTCCAATTGGACTGAGCTGAAATCTAATACATGAGGCAGATCACCATAATACTTTCGGAGCATAGAAACATAGAACACCGGCTGAACTGCCGATAGACTGGGTGGCAATGCAATCTTGTAGGCCACCTCACCAACTTTCTCAAGGATCAGAAAAGGGCCAATGTACCTAGGGCTCAACTTGCCCTTCTTCCCGAACCTCATCACACCCTTCATAGGTGAAAACCGCAGCAAAACCCTCTCTCCAACCATAAATTCTACATCACGAGTCTTCTGATCAGCATAACTATTCTGCCTAGACTGTGCTGTACGAAGCCGATCCTGAATCAACTTGACTTTCTCCAAGGCATCCCGAACTAAATCTGTGCCCAACAACCTAGCCTCTCCCGGCTCAAACTAGCCAACTGGAAAACGACATCGCCTCCCATATAAGGCCTCATAAGGAGTCATCTGAATACTCGATTTGTAGCTATTATTGTAGGAAAACTCTACAAGCGGCAAGAACTGATCCCAAGAACCCCCGAAATCCATAACACAGACACAAAGCATATCCTCTAATATTTGAATGTTGCGCTCGTACTGCCCATCTTTTTGGGGGTGAAATTCTATACTTATCTCAACCCGCGTGCCTAACTCACGCTGCATAGCCTTCCAGAAATGCGATGTGAAATATGTGCCTCGGTCGAAGATAATGGACACCGGCACGTCGTGGAGAAAAACAATCTCACGGATATATACCTGAGCTAGCTACTCTGAAGAATAGGTAGTCACCACTGGATGAAATGAGCTGACTTGGTCAACCTGTCTATAATAACCCATACTGCATCAAATTTCTTCAAAGTCCATGGGATCCTAACAACGAAGTCCATGGTAACAGGCTCCCACTTCCACTCGGGCATCTCAAGTCTCTAAAGCAAACCGCCCATCCTCTGATGCTCGTACTTCACTTGCTGACAGTTTAGGCACCGAGCCACATACTCCACTATATCTTTCTTCATTCTCCTCCACCAGTAGTGCTGCCTCAAATCCTGATACATCTTAGCAGCTCTCGGATGAATGGAGTACCGCGAACTGTGGGCCTCCTCAAGAATCAACTCACACAACCCATCCACATTGGGCACACATAATCGATCCTGTATCTGCAACACCCCGTCATCTCTATTATAAACTTCCTTCGCATCGCCGTGCTGTACCATGTTCTTAAGGACAAAAAAATAGGCGTCGTCATACTGACACTCTCTAATGTGCCCATATGAGGAAGAACGAGAAACCACGCAAGCATGAACCCGGCTAGGCTCCGGAACATCCACTCTAGCAAACTGATTAGCCAAGTCATGAACTTCCAGGGCTAGTGGCCTCTTTGCTGCTGATAGATATGCCCAAACTCTCCGCCTTTTTATTTAAAACATCGGCCACTACGTTGGCCTTCCCGAGATGATATAGAATAGTGATATTATAGTCTTTGAGAAACTCTAACCATATCCGCTGCCACAAGTTAAGATCTTTCTACTTGAACAGATACTGGAGACTCCGGTGGTCGGTATATACTTCACGTGGGACACCGTACACATAATGCCGCCAAATCATCAATGCATGGACAATAGCTGCCAATTCCAAGTCGTGCACAGGATAATTCTTCTCATGAACCTTCAGTTGCCGAGACGCGTAGGCAAGTATGCTACCATCTTGCATCAACACCATGCCATGCCCAATACGTGACACATCACAATACACTTTGTAAGACCCCGAACCCGTAGGCAACACCAACACTAGGGTTGTAGTCAAAACAGTCTTGAACTTTTGAAAGCTCGCCTCACACTCCTCAGACCATCTGAAAGGAGTACCCTTCTGGGTCAATCTAGTCATAGGTGCAGCAATGGATGAGAAACCCTCTACGAAACGGCGATAATATCCGGCCAAACTAAGAAAACTATTAATCTCAGTAGCTGAAGATAGACTTGGCCAACTCTGAACTGCTTTAATCTTCTTCGGATCTACCTTAATCCCTTCCCTCGACACCACATGACCCAAAAATGCCACCGAATCAAGCCAGAATTCACACTTTGAGAATTTTGCATAAAGCTTCTTCTCCCTCAAGGTCTGGAGCACGATCCTCAAATGTTGCTCATGATCCTCTAGGCTGCGAGAATATTCCAAGATGTCTTCAATAAACACAATGATGAATGAGTCAAGATATGGCTAGAATACACTGTTCATCAGGTGCATAAATGTTGTTGGGGCATTGGTCAGCCTAAATGACATCACAAGGAACTTGTAGTGACCATAACAAGTCCTGAAAGCAGTCTTCGGAATATCTGGATCTCAAATATTCAGTCGATGATACCCTGACCGCAAATCAATCTTCGAGAACACTCTGGCACCTTGAAGCTGGTCAAATAAGTCATCAATGCGCGGTAATGGGTACATGTTCTTCACTATAACCTTATTCAATTGCCGATAATCAATTCACATGTGCATTGAACCATCCTTCTTCTTCACAAACAGAACCGGAGCACCCCAAGGCGACATACTAGGCCGGATGAAAACCTTATCAAGCAACTCTTGCAGTTGTTCCTTTAACTCCTTCAACTCCACTGGTGCCATACGATATGATGGAATAAAAATAGGTTGAGTGCCTAGCAACAAGTTAATACCAAAATCGATGTCTTTATCGAGTGGCATGCCTGTGAATACTTCACAAGACATGCCATAGAGATAGTGCCTCCAAATCTTCAATGTGTGAACAATGGCTGACAACTCTCAATCATGTACTGGGTAGTTCTTCTTATGGGCTTCAACTGATGCGAAGCATAAGAAATCACTCCACCCTCCTGCATCAATATACAACCAACGCCAATCCGTGAAGCATCATAATAAACTGTATAAGAACCCGACACTGAAGGTAAAACCAGAACTGGAGCTGTGGTCAAGGCAATTTTGAGCTTCTGAAAGTTCTCCTCACACTCATCAGACCACCTGAATGGGGCACCCTTCTGAGTCAATCTAGTCAAAGGAGCTGCGATAGATGAAAACCCATCCATAAAATGGCGATAATACCCATCCAAGCCTAAAAAACACCAGATATCGATAGCAGAAGACGATCTGGGCCAACTCTAAACTGCCTCCAACTTCTTTGTATCCACCCTAATCCCCTCACTAGACACCACATGACTAAAAAATGCCACCGAATCAAGCCAAAACTCACACTTGGAGAATTTAGCATATAGCTTCTTCTTTCTCAAGGTTTGGAGCACGATCCTTAAGTGCTGCTCATAATTCTCCCAGTTACGAGTATACGCCAATATGTCGTCAATGAACACGATAATTAAGGAATCAAGATATGGCTGAAATACATTGTTCATCAAGTGTATAAAGGTAGTTGGGGCATTGGTCAGCCCAAATGACATCACCAAAAACTCATAGTGACCATAGCAATCCCTAAATGCTATCTTCGAAATGTCTGAATAACGGATCTTCAGCTGATGATACCCCGACCTCAAGTCAATCTTCGAGAATACCCGAACACCCTAAAGTTGATCGAACAAATCATCAATGCGCGATAGTGGGTACTTGTTCTTGACTGTAACTTTTTTCAGCTGCCTTTAATCAATACACATCCTCATAGAGCCCTCTTTCTTCTTTACAAATAGAACTGGAGCATCCCAAGGTGAGACACTCGGTCAGATAAAACCCTTATCAAGCAACTCCTGAAGTTGTTCCTTTAATTCCTTCAACTCCATTAGTGCCATACGATATGGTGGAATAAAAATCGGCTGAGTGCCCGGCACTAGGTCAATACCACAATTGATATCCCTATCGGGCGGCATGCCCGATAGGTCTGCTGGAAACACATCTAGAAATTTCCTCACTACCGGAACTGACTCAACAGTAGGAGTATCAACACTTACATCCCTCAAAAAGGATAGATATGCTTCACATCCCTTCGCAACCATTTGATGTGCCTTCAGAAAGGACACCACCCTGTTAGAAATATAATCCAATGTACCCCTCCACTCCAACCGCGGTAACCCTGGCATAGCCAATGTCACAGTCTTGGCGTGACAGCCTAGGATAGCATGATAGGGTGACAGCCAATCCATGCCCAATATCACGTCAAAGTCCACTATACTGAGTAGAAGAAGGTTAACTCTGGTCTTATAATCCTCGATAGTGACCAAACACGACTGATAAATACGGTCTACAACAATAGAATATCCCACAGGAGTAGACACATAAATAAGGGCACTCAAAGAATCACGGGATATATCCAAATATGAAGCAAAGTAAGATGACACATACGAATACGTGGAACCCAGATCAAATAAAACCGACGCATCCCTATGACATACCGGAACAATACCTGTGATGATAGCATTTGATGCCACAGCCTCAGTCCTACCCGGAAAAGCATAACAACAGACCTGGCTTCCCCTTCTAGGATGACCTCTACCCACATATCCTCCACCCCTGGTTGGTTGTGCAGGTGGAGCAGCAACTGGAGCAGCAACCATGGCTTGTGTACCCTATGGAGGTCTACCCCTCATAAGTCTGGGACAATCTCTTATAATGTGTCGGGTATCACCACACTGGTCTGGGTACCCAGTGGTCGCAGGTGCGACAAAAGGGGCGCAGAAGCGGAGCTGCTCCTGCGGGGGAGTGATCGCAGAAGCGGGAGCCGAGTGGGGGAGGACTTCGCAAAAGCGGACAATTGTCCGCAGGTGCGCACGCGTAGGTGCGGGCACATTATCGCAGAAGCGGTCCTAGGCCTCTTAAGTCATTTCTGCACCTGCGATGGAATTTTTGCAGGTGCGACTGGAAGCCCGCAGGTGCGAAATCGCTGGGCAGAAAAGGCCAAGTTGGAGGGTTTTATCCCATTTTCAATTTTGGGTCTTTGAGAGCTCGGATTGAGGCGATAATTCAAGGGTTTTTCAAAGAAAGCTACTGGGTAACGATTCCTAACTCATTTACGGTTATATTCTACTAATCTATAGTTGTTTTCATCATTTAATTAAGGAATTTGATTGAGAAATTTGGGGGGAAAGGTTGGAAGTTCTTCAACTAAGTTTTGAATTTAGATTCAGATTTTGATATCGGATTTGGATAATTTTGGTACGAGTGAACTCATGAGTGAATGTGTGTTTGTATTTTGTGACTTTTATCTAATTTCGAGATGTGGGCTCGGGTCGACCTTTAGGACGATTTTCAAAAGTTTTGTTAAAGTCTTGATTTCATTAATTAGATTAGTCTATTATTGTTGTATTTATGATATGTAATTGTTTGTGGCTAGATTTGGGCCATTTGGAGTCGGATATTCAAGGAAAGGGCATTCTTACTGGTTGATTGAGCTTGGTTCGAGGTAAGTGGCTTGCCTAACCTTGTGTGAGGGAAATCCCCTTAGGATTTGGTATTGTTGTGATATGTGAATGCCATGTACGTGAGGTGACGAGTGCGTACACGGGCTATTTGTTGTAAAACCCTACCTTTACAGGGTAGCAACCTGTTTTCATCTTGATTGAGTTATAAAAACATGTGTAGTTATCCCGTGTAGTCTAATATGGCATGTGTACGTGCTTTAACTGCTTATTTGAACTCTGTGAAGCATGCCTAGTTGATTTCCTGCTTTTCCTTGATCTCTATCAGTCTTAACTGTAGAATTCTTGCTGTTAACTATTGTATTTATCAGATGAGTTGTGTGTTTACTTTTGAGACTATGAGGTGGTACCTCGGGAGTTCTCCCTACATATTTACTTTTAGGGCTACGAGACGGTACCTCGGGAGATCCCACTGCACATTTACTTTTGAGACTACGAGGCGGTATCTCGGGAGATCTCCTCGCAAAATTACTTTTGGGACTACGAGACGGTATCTCGAGAGATCCCCTATTAAGTATTTACTTTTGGGACTACGAGACGGTATCTCGGGAGCGCCCTTGTTGTTATCTCATTGTGCTGTGTTGTTATTTCTCTGTGAATTATCTTGGTTAAATTCTCCGTTTTGCTTCATTTTTATTATATCATCTGTCTTATTATTATATCCCAGTAGGGCCCGCACCTGACCTCGTCACTACTCTACCGAGGTTAGGCTTGGCACTTACTGGATACCGTTGTGGTGTACTCATGCTACTCTTCTGCACATATTTTGTGTGCAGATCCAGGTGCTTCGTATCAGCCCCGCTACTAGATGAGAGTACTTGCTGTTCTACGGAGACTTCAAGGCACATCTGCCGCGTCCCCAGACCTCGGAGTCTCCCTCTATTCTCTCATATGTCATTTACCTTCGGTACTTTTTCTATTAGATTATGGTGTATAGAGATACTAGTTTTCCTTCTGTAGCTTGTGACTTATGATGTTTCGGGTTTTGGGAATACTGTGTATTACTAGAGTGTTAGTTATTGTACATGCCGAGCGACATTGTTACCAGTTATTTAGTTATCTGTGGCAGTTAGTTGTTATGTTTTACTTCCATTTTGTTATTTTTGCATTTTTGTTAGGCTTACCTAGTCATAGAGACTAGGTGCCATCACGACGTTTTACGGAGGGAGAATTGGGTCGTGACAAGTTGGTATCAGAGCTTTAGGTTCATGGGTGTCGTGAGTCACAAGTCGGTTTATTAGAGCCTCACGGATCGGTACAGAGACGTCTGTACTTATCTTCGGGAGGCTATGGAACTGTTAGGAAAAACTACACTTCTTTGATTCTTTGTCGTGCAAAAAATATTGACTTCAAAATTCTAAACTTTTGTTTTCTATTCTCTAACAGATGGTGAGGACACGTATAGGCAGATTTGATGACCAGGCACCCGTGCCCCCTGCTAGAGCCACGAGAGGCCGGGGTAGAGGCCAAGGACATCCACGCGGTGCAGCCAGAGCACCCGCATGAGCTGCTACAGAGGAGCCCCCAATAGCTCCAGCTTGAGGGTAGACACCTGAGATCCCTGTTGCTGCACCCGCCCTCCGGGAGACTCTAGCCCAGTTTCTTAGCTTGTACAACACCTTGGCTCAGACTGGATTGGTTCCACTTGCTCCTGCCACATATCAGGCTGGGGGAGGAGCACAAACTCCTATCGCCGGTACTCCAGAGTAGCGGGTTCATGTCGACCAGGTTCCAGAGATTATACCGATACAGCCGGTAGCTCCAGCTCAGCTCGAGGTTAGGGTAGTAGTTTTTGAGGCGGAGAAGCTCAGACTTGAGAGGTACAAGAAGTACCACCCTCCTACCTTTAGTGGATTGGCGTCAGAGGATGCCCAGAGTTTTCTGGAAGAGTATCACCGTATTCTCCGTACTATGGGCGTAGCAGAGTCGAGTGAGGTTTCTATTAATACACTCCAGCTTAGAGGAGCAGCCTATCAGTGGTGGCGTGCTTATGAGTTGTGTAATCCGGCTGAGGCAGCTTCACTTACATGGACTCAGTTCTCGGATATGTTCTTGAGGGAGTATGTTCCCCAAAGTCTCAGAGACGCATGGCGCGTGGAGTTTGAGCAGTTGTGCCAGGGTGCTATGATTGTGTCATAGTATGCAATTTTTTTTAGTGATTTGGCTCGACATGCACCAATCTTGGTTGCCACAGTTCGACAGAGGGTTCGTCAGTTTATTGAGGGACTCCACCCTAGTATCAGGCTTAGCATGGCCCGGGAGTTGGAGATGGATATTTTTTTACCAGTAGGTTGTGAGTATTGCTAGGAGATTGGAGGGTATGCTTGATCGGGAGAGAGAAGAGAAGGAGGCCAAGAGGTCTCGAGAGTCTGGCACTTATAGTGGTACTAGTGCCCCAGCTGCAGTTCGTCATGGTAGGGGTTATGTGAGTCACCCCTTCCACTCAGCACTTCCAGCCGCCAGTGGTATTCCGGCCCCTTCTAGGCCCCAGGAGCCTTATTATGCACCGCCAATATCTAGTGTGCCTCCCGCACGGGGTTCTTTTAGCGATCAGTCCAGCAGACCTGGCCTGAGCCAGTCATAACAACCACGTCCTCCGAGAGCTTGTTTTGAGTATGGCGACACTCGCCATATAGTGAGGGATTGCCCCAGACTTAGGAGGGGTGTACCTCCACAGACTTCTCAACCACCGCATACTCCACCGGGTCCTCAGGCTATAATTACAGTACCAGCTACCGCCCCACCTGCTCAGCCAGCTCGAGGTGGATGTCGGGGAGGTTGAGGTCGCCTTAGAGGGGGAGGCCAGGCCAAATATTATGCTCTTCCCTCTCATACAGAGACAACTTCTTCCGACTCCGTCATTACAGGAATTGTTCCGGTCTATCATAGAGATGCGTCAATTTTATTTGATCGAGGCTCCACCTATTCCTATGTGTCCTCTTATTTTGCCCCGTATTTGGGCGTATCTCGGGATTCTTTGAGTTCCCCTGTTTATGTGTCTACTCCTGTGGGAGATTCTTTTATTGTGGACAGCGTGTATCGGTCGTGTTTGGTTGCTCTTAGTGGTTTTGAGACCAAAGCAATCTATTATTGCTTAGTATGGTAAACTTTGATGTTATCTTGGGCATGGACTGGTTGTCGCCCCATTATGCTATTCTTGTTTGTCACGCTAAGACCGTGACGCTGGCTATGCCAAGATTACCGCGATTAGAGTGGAGAGGTACCTTGGAGTATACTCCTAGCAGAGTTATTTCATTTCTTAAAACTCAACGAATGGTTGAGAAGGGGTGTGACGCGTATCTAGCTTATGTGAGAGATGTCAGTATTGATACCCCTACAGTTGAGTCAGTTCTAGTAGTGAGGGACTTCCCAGATGTTTTTCCAGCCGATCTTCCGAGCATGCCTCCCGACAGAGATATTGACTTTGGTATTGATTTGTTGCCGGGTACTCAGCCCATATATATTCCTCCATATTGTATGGCTCCTCCTAAGTTGAAAGAGCAGTTACAGGAGTTGCTTAATAAGGGCTTTATTTGGCCCAGTGTGTCACCTTGGGATGCTCCTATCTTGTTTATGAAGAAGAAAGATGGTTCTATACGTATGTGCATTGATTATCGCCAGTTGAACAAAGTCACAGTGAAGAACAGGTCTCCATTGCCCCATATTGATGACCTATTTGATCAGTTACAGGGTGCTAGAGTGTTTTCCTAGATTGACTTACATTCAGGCTTTCATCAGTTGAAGATTCGGGAGTCGGATATCCCGAAGACTACTTTTAGGACTCGGTATGGTCACTACGAGTTTCTTGTGATGTCCTTTGGGTTGACCAACGCCCTAGCAGCATTTATGCACTTGATGCATAGTGTGTTCCGACCCTATCTTGACTCATTCGTCATTGTGTTTATGGACGACATTCTGGGGTACTGCCGGATTTGGGAGGATCATGAGCAGCACCTGAGGACTGCGCTTCAGACCATGAGAGAAAAGAAGTTATACGTAAAATTTTGAAAGTGCGAGTTTTGGCTAGACTCAGTGGCATTCTTGGGTCATGTAGTATCGAGTGATGGGATCAAGGTAGATTCGAAGAAGGTGGAAGCAGTGCAGAGTTGGCCTAGACCGTCCTCAGCTATGGAGATCGGGAGTTTTCTTAGTTTGGCGGGGTATTACCGCCGATTTGTAAAGGGTTTCTCATCTATTACAGCACCTATGACCAGGCTGACCCAGAAGGTTGCTCCGTTCAGGTGGACAGAGGAGTGTGAGGAGAGCTTTCAGAAACTTAAGACAGCTTTGGCTACAGCCCCAATATTGGTATTGTCTATAGGTTCAGGATCTTATACTGTATATTGTGATGCGTCGCAAATTGGTCTCGGCGCGATGTTGATGCAGGATGGTAGGGTGATTGCCTACGCGTCTAGACAGCTGAAGGTGCATGAAAAGAACTATCCTGTCCACGGCCTTGAGTTAGCAGCTATTGTTCATGCCTTGAAGATTTGGCGGCACTATTTGTTCGGTGTCCCTTGTGAGATCTACACCGATCACTGGAGTTTGCAGCATCTGTTCAAGTAGAAGGATCTTAACTTGCATCAGCGGAGGTGGTTGGAGTTGCTTAAGGATTATGATATCACCATTTTGTACCATTCTGGGAAGGCCAATGTGGTGGCCGATGCTTTGAGTCGCCGGGCGGAACGTTTGGGAACTTAGCATATCTACCAGCATCAGAGAGGCTATTGGCGTTGGATGTTCAAGCCTTAGCCAACCAGTTTGTTAGATTGGATATTTCTGAGCCGAGTCAGGTGTTGGCTTGTTTAGTCTTCGCTTTATGATCATATCAGGGAACATCAGTGTGATGACCCCCATCTGCTTGTCCTTAAGGACACGGTTCAGCACGGTGATGCTAAGGAGGTCACTATTGGAGATGATGGTGCACTGAGGATGCAGGGCATGCTATGTGTGCCTAATGTAGATGGTTTGCATGAGTTGATCCTCCAGGAGGCTCACAGTTCCCGGTATTCCATTCATCCGGGTGCCACGAAGATGTATCAGGACTTGAGGCGGCATTACTGGTGGAGGAGAATGAAGAAGGACATAGTGGAGTATGTAGCTCGATATCTAAATTGCCAGCAGGCAAAGTATGAGCACCAGCGGCCAGGTGGATTGCTTCAGAAGTTAGAGATTTCGGAGTGGAAATGGGAGCGGATCACTATGGATTTTGCTGTTGGGCTTCCACGGACTCAGCGGAAGTTTGATGCAGTTTGGGTGATTATGGATAGGCTGATCAAGTCAGCTCATTTCATTCCTGTGATGACTACTTATTCTTCCGAGCAGCTGGCTCGAGTTTATATCCGCGAGATTGTCAGGCTTCATGGCATGCCGGTATCTATTATCTCTGACCAGGGTATGCAGTTTACATCACGGTTCTGGAGGGCCGTACAATAGGAGTTGGTTACTCGAGTAGAATTGCGCACAACATTTCACCCTCAGATGGACGGACAGTCCGAGCGCACTATTCAGATATTAGAGGATATGCTCCATGCGTGTGTGATGGAGTTTGGAGGTTCTTGGGACCAGTTCTTGCCACTTGGGGAGTTTGCCTACAACAACAATTATCAGTCGAGCATTCAGATGGCACCGTATGAGGCTTTTTATGATATGTGGTGTCGGTCCCCAGTGGGTTGGTTCGAGCCGGGCGAGGCTAGGTTATTGGGTACAAACTTGGTCCAGGATGCACTGGAGAAGGTTAAGGTGATTCAGGATCGACTTCACACAGCCCAGTCCAGACAAAAGAGTTATGCAGATCGTAAGTTTCGCGATGTTGCATTCATGGTTGGAAAGCGGTCCTGCTCCGGGTGTCACCCATGAAGGGTGTTATGAGGTTCGGAAAGAAGGTCAAGCTGAGCCCAAGGTTTATTGGCCCATTCGATGTGTTGCGGCGTGTTGGGGAGGTTTCTTATGATCTTACCTTGCCTCCCAACCTAGCAGGAATCCATCCGGTATTTCATGTTTCTATGCTCCAGAAGTATCACGGCGATTCGTCTCATGTGTTGGATTTAAGCTCAATCCACTTGGACAAGGATTTATCTTATGTCGAAGAGCCGGTGGCTATTTTGGACAGGTAGGTTCGGAAGATGAGGTCAAAGAACATTGCTTCCGTGAAGGTTCAGCGGAGGGGTCAGCCGGTCGAGGAGGCGACTTGGGAGACCGAGCATGATATGTGCAGCCGTTATGCTCATCTTTTCACCACTTCAGGTATGACTCTATGCTCGTTCGAGGACGAATGATTGTTTTAAGAGGGGGAGGATGTAACGACCCGTCCGGTCGTTTTGAGAGTAATAGTCCCGATCCCTATTTACTGCTTTCCCCGTATCTGTTTCTGCTTATATGACTTGCCGGGAGGTTTTGTTTGTGGTTTCGGAGTATTTGGGACACTTAGTCCCTAAAGCTGAAGCTTAAGTTCTAGGATTGTGACCATAGTCGGAACTGTGGGAAGACGATTCCGGAATAGAGTTTTGTCAGTTCCGTTAGCTCCGTTGGGCGATTTTGGACTTAGGAGCGCGTCCGGATTGTGAATTAGAGGTTTGTAGCTAAATTAGGCTTGAAATGGCGAAAGTTGAATTTATGGGAAGTTTGACCAGAAGTGAACTTTTTGATATCAGGATCGGATTCCGATTCCGGAAGTTGGAGTAGGTCCTTCATGTCAATTATGACTTGTGTGCAAAATGTGAGGTCAATCGGAAGTGATTTGATATGTTTCGGCATCGGTTGTAGAAGTTTGAAGTTTCAAAGTTTATTAAGTTTGAATTGGAGGGTGATTCATGTTTATAGCATTGTTTGATGTGATTTGAGGGCTCGACTAAGTTCGTATGATGTTTTAGGACTTGTTGGTATATTTGGTTGAGGTCCCGGGGGCCTCGGGTGAGTTTCGGATGGTTAACGGATCAAATTCAGACTTAAGGTGTAATCGCACCTGCGGTAGGGTGACCGCAGGTGCAGACTCACACGTGCGGAAGGGAGCTCACAGATACGGCCCTGGTCTGGGTACCCAGTGGTCGCAGGTGCGACAAAAGGGGCGCAGAAGCGGAGCTGCTCCTGCGGGGGAGTGATCGCAGAAGCGGGAGCCGAGTGGGGGAGGACTTCGCAAAAGCGGACAATTGTCCGCAGGTGCGCACGCGTAGGTGCGGGCATATTATCGCAGAAGCGGTCCCAGGCCTCTTAAGTCATTTATGCACCTGCGATGGAATTTCCGCAGGTGCGGCGTCGCAGGTGCGACTGGAAGCCCGCAGGTGCGAAATCGCTGGGCAGAAAAGGCCAAGTTCGAGGGTTTTATCCCATTTTTAATTTTGGGTCTTTGAGAGCTCGGATTGAGGCGATAATTCAAGGGTTTTTCAGAGAATGCTATTGGGTAACGATTCCTAACTCATTTATGGTTATATTCCACAAATCTATAGTTGTTTTCATCATTTAATTAAGGAATTTGGTTGAGAAATTTGGGGGAAAAGGTTGGAAGTTCTTCAACTAAGTTTTGAGTTTTGATTCGAATTTTGATATCAGATTTGGATAATTTTGGTACGAGTGAACTCGTGAGTGAATGGGTGTTTGTATTTTGTGACTTTTATCCAATTTTAAAACGTTGCCCCGGGTCGACTTTTAGGACGATTTTCGAAATATTTGTTAAAGTCTTGATTTCATTAATTAGATTAGTCTATTATAGTTCTGTTTATGATATGTAAATTGTTTTTGGCTAGATTTGGGCTATTCGGATTCGGATAATCGAGGAAAGGGCATTCTTACTAGTTGATTGAGCTTGGTTCGAGGTAAGTGGCTTGCCTAACCTTGTGGGGAGGGAGGGAAATTCCCTTAGGATTTGGTACTGTTGTGATATGTGAGCGCCATGTACCTGAGGTGGCGAGTGCGTACACGAGATATTTGTTATAAAACTAAACCTTTACTGAGTAGCAACCTATTTTCATCTTAATTGAGTTATAACAACATGTGTAGTTATCCTGTGTAGTCTAATATCGCATGTCTACATGCTTTAACCGCTTATTTGAACTCTGTGCATCATGCTTAGTTGATTTCCTGCTCTTCCTTGATCTCTATCAGTCTTAACTATAGAATTCTTACTGTTAACCGTTGTATTTATCAGTTGAGCTGTGTGTTTACTTTTGAGACTACGAGGCGGTACCTCGGGAGTTCTCCCTGCATATTTACTTTTGGGGCTACGAGGCTATACCTCGGGAGATCCCGCTGCACATTTACTTTTGAGACTACGAGGTGGTACCTCGAGAGATCTCCTAGCATATTTACTTTTGAGACTATGAGACGGTACCTCGGGAGATCTCCTCGTATATTTACTTTTGGGACTACGAGACGGTATCTCGGGAGATCCCCTGTTGAGTATTTACTTTTGGGACTACGAGATGGTATCTCGGGTGCGCCCCTGTTGTTATGTCATTGTGCTGCGTTGTTATTTCTCTGTGAATTCTTTTGGTTAAATTCTCCATTTTGCTTTATTTTTATTATATCATCTGTCTTATTATTATATCCCAGTAGGGCCCGGACCTGACCTCGTCACTACTCTACCGAGGTTAGGCTTGGCACTTACTGGGTACCGTTGTGGTGTACTCATACTACTTTTCTGCACATGTTTTGTGTGCAGATCCAGGTGCTTCGTATCAGCCCCGCTACTAGCTGAGAGTGTTTGCTGTTGTATGGAGATTTCAAGGTACATATGCTGCGTCCGCAGACCTTGGAGTCCCCCTCTATTCTCTCCTATGTCATTATCTTCTGTACTTCTTTTATTAGACTCTGGTGTATATAGATACTAGTTTTCCTTATGTAGCTTGTGACTTATGATATTCCGGGTTTTGAGAATACTATGTATTACTAGAGTGTTAGTTATTGTACATGCCGAGCGGTATTATTACCAGTTATTTAGTTATCTGTTGTAGTTAGTTGTTAAGTTTTACTTTCATTTTGTTATTTCCGTATTTTTTGTTAGGTTTACCTAGTCATAGAGACTAGGTGACGTTAAGACGTTTTACGGAGGGAGAATTGGGTCGTGACAGTACTGAATCTGAGATCATAACTGAGCCCCTCAATGAATCTGCAGACTTGCTCTCTGACTGTAGGAACCAAAGCAGGTGCATGACGGGATAACTCACTAAACCTGATGGCATACTCTGACACCATCATAGTCCCCTGATGCAACTGCTCGAACTCTGTGCGCCACGTATCCCGGAAGGTCTTTGGGACGAACTCCCTCAAAAATATATCTGAACAATGAGTCCAAGTGAGTGGTGCTGCATCCGCTGGCCTACCCACCTCATAAGCCTGTCACCACTTATATGCTGCCCTTGACAGCTGAAATGTAGTAAAGGCAACTCCGCTCACCTCCACAATGCCCATGGTGCGGAGAATACAGTGGCACTTGTCTAGAAAATCATGTGCTTCCTCAGTAACTGCGCCACTGAAAGTAGAATGATCATACTTCTTGAACCTCTCAAGTCTCCTCTGCTCCTCCTCTGATGCCTCTGGCCTGACCTCAGGCTAAACCGAGATAACAGGTGTTGACAGTTTATTTTAACCCCTCGTATTTCAAAAAATAAATTATGCAGGCTTCCTTGTCAAAAAATATAGTTTTTTGCACATTATTTAGCTTTAATTCAATTTATTGATAATTATTCCTATTTTTTACAAAATATGAGAAGTTTTATCATTTTATTGCAATTAGTTAAATACTATCATTTTTGTATATTTTTCTAAATTTTAAGGAATTTATTGATAATTGTCTTATTTTTTCAAATATTAGGATATTCTATCTTTTATTTTATTTTCAAAAAAAAATATAAATATAATAATTACTACGACACAATTGTAGTAGTTACATTTTCAAACAAAATAATACAAGATTTTTCAATTAAATAATTATTTTTCTAATTTATAACACAGTATATTAATTATATGAAAGTCAGTAAAATTAATTTCAAAATACGGATCAAGTCCGATCAAATTCAATGTCCTGTCAACATTCGATGTGACAAGACATTGACGCGACATGACATTGATGTGACATGACAATGACGTGACATGAGTTAATGTGACATTACATCCTCTCATTTTTTACCAAACTTGGCCCTAAGTTTTCTACCCCATACATCCTACACAGTTGGCCGATTACCACCATTGCTTTACATCATCCGATAGAAAATTAGCATTGCACTGATTAATGGAAGTCACAAAAGGAATGGTGAACACATAAATTAGACAATGTACACCCCACTTAAATCTTTACACTATACAAATAGAACACCATCAGATTTTTGGTGTTGGTGGCTAACCCTAATTTTAGTCTTTCACATCTCTCTCATTTTAGGGAGCAAAGACAGCCGCCACCCCAAAAAGGCTCCCATCTCCTTTTCTTAGCTTCACGGCAGGAATCCGGCGAGAAAACAAGCCACCCCCTCGCTGTTGTGTATATATCATCTCTCCATCTCTCTTAACTGTTGAGAGTAGCAGCCGCCGGCTCCGTCCTCTCCTCTCCCCCATTTGTGACGAGTCTAGATCTGGTCGGAAATGGCAACACCGGCGACCCCTTTTTTTTATTTATTTTGAACCAGATCTGACCGGAAAAGTCTTGGTCTGGTCAAGCTTTGGTTTTCCATCGACCCCCCTGCGCCTTCTACTTGCCCGACGGCTGCTCTGGTGACTCTGCCGTAGCAGTAACGTCGTGGTTTCTATTAAGACTATAATGTATTTATCTTTTCTTGTAAATAGGCTGAGTCAGCATTAGTTAGGTGACATTAGTTAGTATTAGTTTACAATTTAATTAGTTAGTGGAAGTCACATGTATATATCTTTACCCAATACATTGTATCAGCACATTATTCATTTTTTCACAAATAGAAAGACTCTCAGCAGTCCTCTTTCTCTCTCTACGAGCTTCACTTTCCAGAAGCTACTAAATCCTCCATTGGAGGAGATACAGAGCTCGATCCATATCTGTGAACTTTACATGGTATTAGAGCGGAGGTTCTATCATCGACCACGCCCTTTCTTATTATGTTGTTTCTATCTTTCTTATTCTGTTGTTTCTAGCCACCTAACAATCTAGGGTTTTTCCTTCATCAATTAGAGTTTGGGGAAAACTTGAATCGGACATATGCAGTGACGATTTGTCGATAAATAGAAGAAATTTCAGCCACATGAAGATCGATTCAACTATCTTTACATAACTTCGATGGCAATAACAGAGCAGATTGAAGAGACAACCACAACGGCGACAACACAGATGCTGATCGATGCAACTATCCCTCTTTACATACATCCTTCTGATAGTCCTGGTTCCACACTAGTTCCGGTTCCATTTGATGGAATTGGATATCGTTCCTGGAGAAGAAGCGTATTGAGATCCCTTTCAGTGAAAAAAAAATTAGGTTTTATCAACGGGGATAGTAAGAGACCCGATGTAACGTCTTCACATTTTTGTCAGTGGGAAAGGTGTGACGATATGGTCACCTCGTGGATCTTAAATTCTCTGTCGAAGGACATCGCTGACAGTGTTGAATATGTAAATGACTCTGTTGAGCTGTGGAAGGAACTGGAGGATCGATATGATCAGACAAATGGAGCTAAACTATATCAAATTCAGAAAGAAATCAATGGTTTAAGTCAGGGAGTACTTGATATCACTGGCTACTACACAAAAATGAAGAAGCTCTGGGAAGAATTGAACACCCTTAGCATCAAAACTCATTGCAATTGTGTGTGTACCAAGAAATTAACTAAATGTTGACTCCACGACATTGAATGTCAATCTAGGAGGAAGAACCTTCAAGACAAACTACTCAACTAGAACTGGAAATCAAATTGCAAATAGGAGACCTCGACCTTTATGTGACTACCGTAAACGACATGGTCACACCAAAGACAAGTGCTACAAGTTACATGGATATCCTCAGGGTTTTAATCAAGGGCCACAACAGTACAAGTAGAGTTCTCAAGGATACAATAACAACACAAGGTTCAATAAAGGAAACAATGCCATGGCAAATGCAGCCACAAACGTAGAAAGAGGATAGGAGGTGGAACACCAAGGAGAAAATCAAAACATGAGCCTTTCAAAGGAGCAATATGGACAAATTGTGAGCTTACTACAACATTTTCAGATGGGAAACACTGGAGAGAATTCAGTTAGTGCAAACATGTCTAGTGGAGCATCTGTCAACTTTGTAGGTATGATTGCTTACACTTCTACAATTAATTTTGATAATCCATCATGCAAATGTTTTAGTGCAAAAGCTGACTTATGGATATTAGATTCCGGGGCATCACACCATATGACTTTTAACAAAACTCACCTACAAAACATAGTAAGCCTACCATATCCTCTGTTAGTTAAACTTCCAAATGGTTATAAAGTTAAAGTAACTGAAATTGGAGATGTATCCCTAACACCTAAAATTGTTCTATACAAAGTCTTGTTCATTCCATCCTTCAAGTTTAATCTAGTGTCTACCAGTTCCCTAGCAGTACATCTCAAATGTATTGTATCCTTCTCTAACACTTCCTGTCTACTGCAGGCCCCTTCACTGAAGAGGCCTCTGGAGATTGATAAGTTGTATGATGGGCTGTACTTTCTCTGTTCTAAGTGCCTGAAGAAAGGTAGTCTTACACCTGAACAAAATTGTGATCTTCCTTATTTTTCTGTTCATACTGATAATGTGAATACTGTGCACTGTCTATCCCATTCCTACAGTCCATTTCCTATTGTAAATAATTCCAATTGCAATAATAAAGACAGTGTTTCTGGTTTGTCTTCTAGTTCATCTCTTAGTGATAATGTAGATCTGTTGTGGCATTTCAGACTTGGTCATGTACCCTTCAACAAAATGAAAGGGATTCCTACTATACCTATAATTTTTTCTGCCAAACAACCTTT
This sequence comes from Nicotiana tabacum, assembly GCF_000715075.1. Classification (NCBI taxonomy): domain Eukaryota; kingdom Viridiplantae; phylum Streptophyta; class Magnoliopsida; order Solanales; family Solanaceae; genus Nicotiana; species Nicotiana tabacum. Next base: position 77,364,129 of record NC_134092.1, read on the forward strand.
TATGTGCAACATTTGCCCTATGGCCAGACAATCTAGACTTCCTTTTCCCCAAAGAACAATTGACACTACTAAAATTTTTGAATTACTCCATGTGGATCTGTGGGGTCCCTATCATGTGGCCACACATAATAACTTCAAATATTTTCTTACCCTTGTAGATGATTATAGTAGGTCCACTTGGACAAATCTCTTGAGTTGCAAAAGCAATGCCCTACAAGTCATAAAGGCTTTTGTAAGTATGGTAGAAAACTAATTCTAAACCACTATTAAATGTATAAGGTCTGACAATGGTCTAGAATTTACTAGTAATGAGGCAAACTCCTTTCTTCAATCAAAGGGAATAAACCACTAGAAGACTTGCCCTTGCACACCACAACAAAATGGAGTGGTGGAAAGAAAACATAAATATCTCCTTGAAGTGGCCAGGGCACTGCTTTTTCAATCTAAGTTACCATTGAAATATTAGGGAGAATGTATACTTACAACAACTTTCCTCATTAATAGACTCCCAACTACTCCTCTAAAGAACAAATGCCCTTTTGAACTCTTGTATAAAAAGAATCCCAACTATTCTCACTTGAGGAGTTTTGGGTGTTTGTGTTACCCCACTGTACCAAAGCCTCTCAGAGACAAACTTGAACCAAGAACTACCCCACATGTGTTTGTAGGATATCCTTTTGGTACAAAGGGGTATAAGGTTCTAAGTCTGGCCACTAAGAAAATACATATCTCTAGAGATGTTTCCTTCTATGAGTCAATTTTTCCTTTCACTTTCAATCCTATTGTAAACAACATTTCACCTATCTTCCACAATGCACCACTCACTAACAATCTACCTGATCACACTGATACTTGTATATCTCACAACATTAGTGATCATGAGAACACCAATTTACCAAATTCTGATGCATCACCTATCACCTCCTCGCCTATATCTTCCTCATATGAGACACAGGTTCCAGTTGAACATTTTCAGGATATGACATCACCTCAACAACCAATAGAGTAACCACTGGGTTTCAGAAGATCTCATAAGGAACACAAACTCCCTTCACATCTGAATGATTATGTTTGCAATGTACCAAACCTAAAATCTAACTCTAACTTCTCCCTACATGCCATATTTTCCCATAATAATCATATTACTTCTGATGCCCTACATCCCGATAGTCAGCACATTGTAAAGAACATCTATAATGATTGAGAACCAACTTCATATGAAGAAGCAGCTATGTATCCTGCTTGGCAAAGTGCCATGACACAGGAGTTTGAAGCCTTGTATGCTAATAACACATGGGATCTAGTCCCCTTACCTAAAGGAAAATAGGCCATTGGGTGTAGATGGGTGAATAAAGTAAAACATAGAGCAGATGGCAGTGTAGAAAGATACAAAGCAAGATTAGTTGTAAAGGGGTATACTCAACAAGCTGGTATAGATTACACAGAGACTTTTTCCCCAGTAGTCAAGATGACCACTGTCAGGTCCCTCATTGCCATAGCAGCAAAGAAAAAATAGGAAATCTCACAACTAGATGTGAACAATGCATTTCTCCATGGAGATTTGCATGAGGATGTGTATATGCAAGCTTCTCCAGGTCTTGAAATACACTCTCTAGGTTTGGTTTGCAGATTGAACAAGTCCCTTTATGGACTGAAACAGACAAGCATGCAATGGTATGATAAGTTGACTGAAGTCCTGTACTCAAGGGGGTACACACATTCCATGTATGACTACTCTTTATTTCATAGAAAACAAGGTTCCTTCATTGTCTTTGTAGCAGTATATGTAGATGATGTGCTGCTCACATGGACTGATTATGAAGAAATCAACCAGCTCAAGGCTTTCCTACATGACAAGTTTAAAATTAAGGACTTGGGGCAGTTACATTACTTCCTGGGACTAGAAATTCTTTACAAATCAGATGGTATCATCATTTTACAAAGAAAATTTATTTTGGACTTGTTGAAGGAATATGAGTGTCTCCATTCTCCAGCCTTGACTTCTCCCCTTGATCCTACAGTAAAGCTGAAAGCGAAAGAGGGGGCTCCATTGTCTGATCCTACATTCTACAGAAAATTGGTTGGAAAATTAAATTTTCTTACTAATACTAGACTAAACATATCATATGGGGTCCAACATCTCAGCCAATTTATGCAAGATCCTAGGGAGCCCCACTTACATGCAACATTTCATATGCTGAGGTATCTGAAGAAAGATCCTACTCTGGGTCTATATTTCAGCAATGCAGATAATCTTTCACTGGTTGCTTATTGTGACTCTGATTGGGCAGCCTGCCCTGATTCTAGAAGGTCAGTATCTGGTTATGTTGTGTTCTTAGGTGGCAACCCCATCAGCTGGAAGTCCAAGAAACAGGAAACCATATCCCTCTCCTCAGCAGAAGCAGAATACAGAGCCCTCAGAAAAGTTGTTGATGAACTTGTTTGGCTATCAAGACTACTTGAAGAACTCACTGTGCTAGTTTGTTTGCCAATACCTGTGCACTGTGATAGCCTCTCTACTCTGCATATTGCTAGGAATCCTGTGTTCCATGAAAGAACTAAGCACATTGAAGTAGATTGCCATTTCGTGCGTCAGGAAGGTCCCATCTCTTTGCACCACATTGGCACTGGGCAGCAGCTTGCAGATGTGCTTACCAAAGCTCTCACTGGGATTAAGCATTGCACTGTTCTTGGCAAGTTGGGTGTGATCCCCTCACATCCAACTTGAGGGGGTTATTAAAACTATACTGTATTTATCTTTTTTTGTAAATAGGCCAAGTCAGCATTAGTTAGGTGATATTAGTTAGTATTAGTTTACAATTTAACATTAGTTAGTATTAGTTTACAATTTAATTAGTTAGTGGAAGTCACATGTATATATCTTTACCCAATACATTGTATTAGCATATTATTCATTTTTTCACAAATAGAAAGACTCTCAGCAGTCCTCTTTCTCTCTCTACGAGCTTCACTTTCCAGAAGCTACTAAATCCTCCATTGGAGGAGATACAAAGGTCGATCCATATCTGTGAACTTTATAGTTTCTACTTGTGAGGCTTGGCTTAGCCGGAGTTCATCGCCGGCGAGCCACGATGATTTGATGCCGATTTCTTGTCGCCTCGTTTTGCTGCTGTTCCGGCGAACCGTTACAGTTTATGTCGTCTCTATAGCTCGATATTGACTGCTTATTGTTTTTTCGTTGACATTTTACTTAGATCTGTGAGTGGTTGGATAGTGCATACACATCGCTAACTTGTTATAATTGTTTGCCTATAAAAGGTATAGTTTGTACTGAAACTCCTTCCTCGGAAATTCTTTTACTGGTGAGATAATCACTATTTACGCTATACGGCCGTTCATTTGTGAGTAATTTTTATCCTTTTTGGATTTGTCTTGGATCCACTGTCCGTTAGCCATTTGAGTGGTTGGTCCCTCATTGAAGTGGAATTTTGTTCCACCTATATCAATTAATGTTTGATGGTGCTTCTTCGTTGTTACAGGTTTTCATTTCCTTGTTGTACTTCTGGAAATTGCTTTTCCCAAATTTCATATGAATTCTTTATCATTTTAGCTCCTGACTATAATGAAATTTTACTCCATTATTAGGCGTGATTGTTTGACTCGTTGCTATTCGTTTGGTTTCGCTCTGTTGACGAGGCCGATGAGAATAATATGCCACGACGCCCCGAATGATCCTCGGACTGGGCCCGAAATAACGAGCCCGATGATAAATATCGGAAAAGTAAAAAAGACAAGAATACGAGCCAACAACCTATGGGAGGAGATACGGTTGGCTACTGAAATTGCTATCGAGACGGTTTCTTTTCTCATGTATATAGGATATTACATGTATATGAGCCTCCTATATTATTTTTTAAAACTATCTTCCAAAAACAATTTTCCCAAAAAAATATTTTTTCAAACAATCTTTCAAAAACAAAAACATTTTCAATTTATTCAAAGAGTATTTTCCTATATTATTCTTAACTATTTTCCTAAAGTCTTTCGAAAACATTTTCCAAAAACACTTTCAAAAGCAATCTTCCAAAAATATTTTAAACCCAAAAACTATTTCAAAATATGCCGTTTAATTTATTTTACCTTGTGTTAGTTTACTAACAATTTTACTTCTCTTGTTTTGTGAGATACTATTACGTGGAGTCGCTTTCGGAAGATGACACTCGGAGATGAAACCTACCCCGTCGAATCCCCGCTTCGTACTTTTCGTTTCTCGAATGTTCCCAAAGAGTAAAGTATAGTGAAAATTGTAGATAGAATGTGCTTGCTTGCTTACTTTGATATCACATATTTGCTACATTTAGGGAATTGCATTTAGTTAATAATCGGAGTAATTTGCTATATTGTATGTTAAATAATTTTTGAAGTGTGTATGGGATGTTGAATATATTTTATGACATGGTTAATTTAATTTAGGAGTGAGTATACCTAACTAATTAAATTAGTCTTATCCATAAGAATGAAAACATGTCATCTTCTTTCAAATAGTAAAAAAATAAATAATCTTGTCTTTGTCTTAAATTATATGAGCACCTTTTCGAGATACTTTATATGTAAATTATTCTTTAACTAACACACTTTGGATAGACATAATTGTAAAGAAATTGTAATTGAATTATAGTACTTATGTATACTTTAGTCAAATACATATATTATCCACATTTCATCTACTTAACCTATTCTTTTAAAATACCAAATTCGTTTCTTTAAGTCTTGTTCACTGATTTTCAAGATGTAATTATTACATACACTGTCCATTTAGCTTTTAATACACATGCACCTAAATATAAATATTTTACTATTCGCTTGTCATAATTAATTGCCCTCTATTTGATTTACTTTCTTAATTTCTTGTAAATGTTAAACCAACTATTTCTTGTCCTATTCATTATACAAAACTACTCAAAGGTGATTCTTTCCCACTTATGACCAATCACTTTAAAGTGAGTTTTCCTTCTTCTTTACATTTAGCCTATCACTCAAAATAGTTTATCTTTGGATATAAATCAAATTCTTCCAAGTGCATTATTTAATTACAATTCATTTAATTAATTTACAAATACTTTGTTTGTTATTACATATTTTCTTCACCTTTTACCAAGTCATCAAAAAATATAATTTTTACATACTCATTTCACATTCTTTGTACATAATTTATTATTTTGACACTTATGTTTAGTCACTCTTCATCCGAATTACTTTTGCTATTCGTCATACCAAAACTAGTCATTCTTTTGAACCTTCCCTCATATGTTTGATTTAGTCCGCAGGAACCATATTTTGAGGAACTTGAGAGATGCATAACACCTTCCCCTCGAGATAACTTAAACCCTTACTCAGAATCTCAACGGTTTCGTAGACGATAGTCAAAGTGTACATTATATAGTGTAACATAGATGTACTAGTGTACCTAAAATATTAGGTGGCGACTCTAAACTTTAATAACCTTGTAGACTACTATAAGTTGTAATTTGTTTTGTCTCGTGTAAAATACGATGTAATAATAGACTGTGCTGGCATAACATCCGGACCCTGATAAGTGTGGACCCGCTGCTTTGGAGTACGGGCGGCGGGATTTTGAGCCCATCCCCCAGCTTGAGAAGTAGCTGGTGCAACTGGGATCAATCCCGCTTGAGCTAAAGTACCGAACATGCTTAAGAACTGTGCCAAAGTCTCATGGAGTCCAGGGATAGTAGCAGACGTCTCAGGTGCCTGCTCCACAACCGGAGCTACCGGTGGCTCCTTAGTCGCTGCTTTGGCAGGTGCTCTAGCTGTACCACGTGTCCCTCCTCGGCCTCGGCCTCTCAAGGCTCTAGTAGGGGCACATGTTACTGCTCATCTGATTCGGTAGTGCGTTTCCTCACCATATGTGTGAGAATAGAAAGACAAAAGCACAAGTTCGGAAATCAATAAACCCGCACGAAAAGGAATGAAAAAGGCAAAATTTCCTAATGGTTCCGTAGCCTCACGAAGATAAGTACAGACTTCTCTGTACTGACCCGCAAGACTCTACTAAACCTTCTTGTAACTTGTAGAACCTATGAATCTAGAGCTCTGATACCAATTTATCACGATTCAAAATTCCTCTTTAGGAGTCGTGATGTCACCTAGTCTCCAAACTAGGTAAGCCGGTCTCTCAATATTATTTAAAATAATTAAAGCATGAAATAATGAAAATGGAGTTTAAAATAAAAGCAAAAATAAGAGTAATACAGGCAGAAGCGGCAAATACTCAACATAATATCTCAGAACTAAGTGGTTCAGAGTCACAAAATCTAACTGAATACACGAAATCAATATCAAAATACAGCACTGTCTGAAATGCATAAATAGTAGAAGTGAAACAAAAGGATGACTCTGAGGCCTGTGGTCGGATCATTCACGGATACCTTGAAGTCTCCGGTGTGTGCTAAGCCTCACTGTCGATCATTCCGGTCAGTAGTACCTGGATTTGCACTAAAAGATGTGCAGAAGCGTAGAATGAGTACACCACAATCGGTACCCAGTAAGTATCAAGTCTAACCTCGATAGAGTAGTGACGAGGATTATTAACCCCGTCTCAACACAATCATAACAACAAGAAGATACCCCAAAACATCACAATTTTTGTGGGGAAGAAGGGTCCATCGCAGATGACGTCCAAGAGCTCTGAGTCTTCAGCCATGATGAAGTCATGCATCCTAGTCTTCCACCATTCATAGTATTGGCCATTGAATCTTGGTGGCTTGTAGGTAGATTGACCTTCTTCGAAGTTTGGTGGAGCAGCCATGAGGATCCTTTCTAGGTGTTAGCCTGATAGAAAGAACCTGCTCTGATACCAATTAATAGAATTCGAGGGTCCACCAAACTATAAAGAGAACCAGGTTCTCTATTAGTTCCCACATAACACACGTACACTGCAGTAAATAAATGACACAGAGAAATTTTACGTGAAAAATTTCCAACTCAAGGGATTAAAAACCACGACCTACCCTTGTAGGATTTCAACTTCACTACTGAGCAAACTTTAGATTACAATATATTATAACCTAGGAATTAACCCCTTAATCCCTCACTAACTTGTAACAACTCTATTACAAGCCACTTTATAATAACTCTATTACAAATACTTTACAACTCGACTAACTCTAGCCAAGACACAAACACAAGGGTTTATGATTTACAAAGGGTTTCCTACACAATGCTTCTAACTAAGCTAAGTAGGAATTATAAGTAGAGAACTTTGCCAAAGGTACAACATAACAAAGGACATGTAATAACTCAATACGGGGAACTGGTCCATTGCTATGTTGTTCTTTATTCTTGATGCACTTGAAAATCGTTTGGCAGATGATCAATCACTATGTGAAGTGCTTGAGTAAATTCTCTCAGTGTTCAAGTGATGTTTTGTCTTTGTTCAAGTGATGTTCAAGTAATAAGGGTGGCTATATGCCACTTTTATTACGCTGCATGTGCACATAAAATAATATGCCACCCTTATTTTGCGACATGCGCATATAGCCACCCTTATTACGCCACGCGGGCAGCCCGAGATAACGCCCCCTTATTTCTCCCCACGCACACAAACCATAGACAAAGAAATCACACGGCAAAAATCTCGTGCTGACACCCCCAATCAATTTGCTCAACATGTCCACAAGTGCCACGGTACCACAAAATAATAATGCTAAGTTCCACAATATCACAACAATAATACCAAAGTATCATAAAAGTATAAGTTCACAACTTTCAACAACCGTGCACGAGGACATAATAAATAATCGTAGAAGCGGAGGGATGTTCAATAAATAAAGCATGTCTATTGCTATGTCAATGAGATGAGCATGATCAAATAATCACTTCAAAACCTCGAATCACGCCTCAAATCGTTACATATGTTGAAGATTTTATCTCTTTATGTTTTTATGTTTTTCCTAATTGTTGACGATCAATTTTGACCCTCCCTTTTATAATTAATTTACTTGCACTTAATAATTTTCAGTAAGTATATTGAAAATATTTTCTAATTAATAAATACTTATTTTTATATAAATTAAGTAATTAATGGTGTTAAATTAATAATTTAATGTTATAATTACAAATATATCACTCTTACTATTTTTTAAACTATTAAAATAACTTTTACATTCATTACAAAGGTTTATAATTAATTTAATAAGGTTATTCCTTAATTTTGGTAAAATAGCCTACTATTTCTAAATAAATCCTTGAAATTAATAGAGAATAGGATATTTAATAATTAATTAACTAATTATAGTAATTAGTAGTGTATTTGATGATTTTAATTTCTATTATATTTTATTGAAATTATTTAAGTTTATTTAAATTAATTATAAAAGGGTTAAAGACCGAAATGGCTACATTTGCATTTGTATAATTAAAAACAAAAATGGCTACTTTTTAAATCAAAACAACCCAAATACCCAAGCCCAATTACCCTATCTGACCTAGTCCAAATGACCCTCTATTCCACTTTGGCAATCCGTCCCAACCCCTGAGAACCAATAGAATTGCACCACGTCACCCGCCCTACTCACTCATAAAACAAACACACTTAATCCTAACCATCGATCCACACCATCAACGGACCAAGTCTAGTCTTTCTTTTCTCATTATTTTAAAATCACCACCAGATTTTATCTTAACCGTTGGATTACAAGGATTCAACGGTCTCCGTTTTTCCTCATTAAAACCTTTTAATACCCGAATTATCAGGGCCGTTGATTCAATGATCCAACGGCCCAAATTCCGTCTCCCCGCCACCCTTTCCCTTTTCACTCTCTTTTCTCTCATCTGCCTAACCTCCATCAATCACCAAGCCTTGCACAAATTCGTGCAAGGTCATGAGATTTCACCTTGAATAATCTCTTTTACCTCCTGAGTCGCGAATCCAACCGGTTCATTTCCTCTATCATCACTCAAATTCAAATCGGCTAAAATTCAAAACCCTAGCTAAAAAATGTAACTTCAAATCGTTTGATTTCTCTTATGCTCTATCAAATTGGAGCATGCATGGAGTTTTTCTATCATGACCCAAATTTCATTAGAGGCCGTGATGGCGCCTAACACCGCTGTCAAGACAGCCAACAATAATTGATTAACTTAATTACTCATTTTAGTATTTTTGAAATCATAATTTCCTTCAATTAAATAGTAAGAGATAGACTTTACAAATTAAATGATAGTATTTTCACAATTACAATACTGAACATCTCATAATCACCCCCAAAATCCGATGTCATAAGTATATGAGTATCGATTAGGAAATATATTAAAAATACAACATCTGTTTGAAAATACAATTAGACAGGAGAGGGTAGATAACTCTGATGGAGACTCTGTGCGTGCTGCAGACTCGTAACGTGGAATGCAGCTCACCTAACTCCTCGCAATAACCACGCCTTTGCGCCCACAAGGCCACTAGACATATATGTACCTGTACAAAAATGTGCAGCAAGTGTAGTATGAGTACGTAAATCAACGCGTACCCAGTAAGTATCCAGCCTAACCTCGAAGAAGTAGTAACGAGGGGTCGACTCCAACACTTACTAAGGGCTAACAATAAAATACCGATATTTTAATTAAGCATGGATTGTATAGAACGGCTGTAAACTCAATAACATGAAGTAAGTAAATAATTCTTTTATGAATAGGAACTTTCCAAATTTATTTTCATCATTTCGCATTTTGTGTCTCGGGACAATGAAAGCAATATCAATTATTATCAATTCCAAAGATATATCATGCGCAAATCATGCCGAGGACGTACGGCCCAATCCAACATATAAATATAAAATGTGAACTGCCGAGGGTCGAACGACACGAATCATAGATGCATCTATCTGCTACCGAGGCATTCGATCCGCTCCACAAAAGAGAAAATACATTTAAAGCAACCAATTCAAGATTTATTAAGGGGCAATTATTCAAGGAAATACCAATTCTCATTAACGATAAAACAAAATGAAGTTTAACCTTTTACAATTTCTTTATCAAGTTTCAATATGTTTTTGGCAGTTAAATTAACAAGTAGGATGCAAACATCGCAAGTATAACATGATTTGGGTCCTAGACTACCCGGACATAAGTATAATAGTAGCTACGCATGGACTCTTGTCACCTCGTGCGTACGTAGCCCCCACAAATAGAAGCACATAATAATTTGATTCACTTATGGGGTTAATTCCCTCTTACAAGGTTAGAAAGGAGACTTACCTCGCTCCGAAATTCCATAACCGGCTCCAAATCCTTTCCAACAACTCAAACTGATGCCTATCGCTCCGAAACTAGTCAATAAATGTGCAAATCCACAAATGTATACTCTAATACTCATTATAATTCAATTTACAACAATTCCCAACTCCGCTCGAAAAGTTGATAAAATCACCCTCGGGCCCACGTGCCCGGATTTCGAATATTTTGAAAATAAACATTACCCATAACCCCACGAACTCAAATATATAATTTATTCTCAATTTCATGCCCAAATTCGTGGTTAAAATCCAAAAATACCCATTTTTAAGTTTTCTATCAAAATCCCAAATTTCTACAAATTTTCATATCTAAATCCATGTATAAACCTTGTATGTAACTCACAACTAGTAGAAATCACTTACCTCATGCTTGATGATGAAATCCCCTCTTCAAAAGCTCCAAAAATCGCCCAAGCCGTATGAAAAATGGGTGAAATGAACCCAAACCCCGCTTTAGAAACATTCTGCCCAGCCCAGGTCCACCCTTCTTCGCGTTCGCGGCACGACCATCACAAACGTGAAGGCCAGAATGCACTGCCTCCAATCTACTCATCGCGTTCGCGTCACCTTGGCCGCGTTCGCGAAGGCCAAACTGCTCCAGGCCCCCGCTCCCCCTCTCTTTTTCACGTTTGCGTAGCCTTGGTCGCGTCCGCGAAAGCCTTCCCAGGTACTGCCTCGCGTTCGCATTTACGTCCACTGCCTCGCATTCGTGAAGGCCAAATCCCAGCAGCCTCAAAGTTCCTCTTCGTGAATGCGGGACACCCTTCGCGTTCGCGAAGAAAGAAACCAGATACCAACAACAGAAGTTCTAAAACAGCTCAAATTGATCTGAAACCACCCCGAAATACACCCGAGGTCCCCGGGACCCCGTCCAATCACACCAACCAGTCTCATAACTTAACACGGACCTGATCGAGGCCTCAGATCATATCAAACATCACCAAAATCATGAATCGCACCCCAATTCAAGTTTAATGACCTTTAGAACTTCAAACTTGTACATTCGATGTCAAAATCTATCAAATCACGTCCGATTGACCTCAAATTTTGCACACAAGTCGCATTCGACATTACGGACCTACTCCAACTTTCTGAATTGGAATATGACCCCGATATCAAAAAGTTCACACCTGGTCAAACTTCTCAAAAACCTTCAAATTTCTAACTTTCGCCAAATGATCCCAAAATGACCTACGGACCTCCAAATCCACATCCGGACGCGCTTCCAATACCAGAATCATCTTACGGAGCTATTCTCAGACTCGGAATCCCTAAAGGACACTGATAACATTGAAATGCACTTCAACCCAAATTTATGAAATTCTTCCAAAAATGCCAGCTTTCCACAATAGGCGTTGAAACTCCCCCGAGTCATCCAAAACCCGATCCGAGCATACGCCCAAGCCCAAAATCATCATACGAACCTGTTGGAACCTTCAAATCCCGATTTCGAGGTCGTTTATTCAAAAATCATACCTTAGTCAATTCCTCCAACTTAAAGCTTCTGAAATTAGAATTTTCTTTCAAAATATCAGGGCCTCAAACCGTTGAATGACGCGCTAGAGCTCAAAACGACCGGTCGGGTCATTACATTTTTAGGGTTTCATCGTGAGGATTCAATACCCATAGGTCAAATGCAATGACCTCTGGGTTTTAGATCCTTAGCCGATGGATTTTGATTCTTAAATCGCCCAGGTAAAATCCTTTGATGATTTTCCCCTATGTTTTCTCTGATTTTACTTGCTTTGCTTCCATCATCCGATATTCGTCATTTTCCACTCACCATTTCAAATCTGTTGGAACCCTAGTCATTGAATGACACTATAAATAGAGCCTTCAATTCTCTCACCTAACACGACTTAACACGAACATACAACAACATACAGTAAGAATCATCTCACAATAAAAAGCTTAGATTTTTAACTAATTTCTCACTTTCTTCCTCTCTTTTCCGGTTCTGAGTTTTATTCACTGGTCGAAGTTTGACCTTTTGTTCCCAAACGGCTAAACAAAATCTCTGTTTGGTTTGCTACTCAAAGGAAGGTAGTGCATATCGACCTTTCCTCTCTTAATTGTTTAAATTGAAATCATATTTGCCATATTATTCTCTGTTGATTATTTTGTCTATGATGTATGTTATTGGTTTTTAATTGATAATTAAGCCTTGATATTGTATGTATGAACCAACTGTCTCTTTAATAATTTGAAGTTAAATCAATGCTAATTGACTATCTTTGCGAACTTAATAAATGTTTCTCTAAGTTGAATGATCTAAGTGTTGTTGATTTTCTGTAGTTTATCAATAGACCTTAATGATTCTCTGCACATGTTCTGATCTTAACCTTTTCTTATGTCATGTTGAGCTCTTCATGCTTGTTTTGTCAGCCTCACATTGATTAAAACTACTATTTGTTGATCTATGTCATGAACTTGAATTATTTGCTTTGATAAAGCTGGGACTATGGTAATTGTGAACACTTAAAGGTCAATACAGGCCTCTCATTTTAGTCAAATGCATCAACTTAGTTGTTTGAGTTGCCTGCTCTCTTCAAATATGTTCTGTGATTTTGTAATTCCTTAAAAACATCATTGTGAAGTTCTTCTATTAACCTTCATGTTTGTGTGGCCACATTTGTGAATTCCATTGTATAAATATTCCTGAAGTGATTAACCTAAATCCTAAATGAGTTTCTGCAGTCAATTTTACATGTATTCTAGTCAGGTATTGTTAACCTAGTTTAAGTTATGCCCTTGATTGTCCTCAATAATTTGGTTAAGAGTTGTATCTATTGTATTTGAGCATTATCTCTCGAATTGGCTATGCTGAACTGAACTTCTTCATGTCTAGATTATCACACTCAATCTGTTTAACTAGACTAGTTATCTTGCTATTAGTACCCCGCTTACTCCATGTGAAACCTTCCTTGTTCTAGACTTTCATACTGAATTTGTTGGCCTGATCCTATTCTGTTTTACACTCTACCATGGTGTAGTCTTGCACTCCTTAAGGGTATTTCTTCTATATGCTTGATTATCTTCTCCTGGGTTTTGCATTCATTCCTGTTATCAAACAAAATCCCTGCTTATCTTTCATACTCATCCCTATGTTCTCCTATTGCCATATCACATAATGAAGACTGAACCTTGCTAAGTTTTTACAAGTTCACTATGATTTATTTGTGGATTTAAGAGAACCTTCTAACGTTATCTACTCATCTTGAGTATAATACTATGCCTTAACTCTTAATGAATCTAGTGAGAATATGATTAGGAATCTTTTAAGGAGAAAGTGATCATCTATTAAGTTGAGACCAATTTGCTCACTTAAGTACTCTTGCTGATGCTCTTTAGAGATCCCATGTGAAAATGTTAACTTATACAACAATTAGAAATTAAGACTTAGTATATATATGAACTCGTGATCAACTTAAACATAGGCTGTTAAGGCTGAGGACCTCTGTAAACTTGAACTATGTACCTCTTCTACTTCTTATGTTGCCTGACTTAATTGTTTGAGCTTCTAAAATAACCTGCTGATCTTTTTCCTTAATTGCACCTGTAATTGGTTTCTCTAAGCATTCTTCTGCATATTAGTAGTTCTTAACAGTGAGCTACACATTGGTGTTTGGATTGTGATCTCCTTGGTGTTACCTATTATTACATGTTCATAGTAGGAAGAATGAGGTAAAAAAGACTTTTGAAGTCTTGTGTAACAACTTAGGACACATTGTTTGGTTAACAAAAATTGTGTAATTAAAGAGGTTCGGGGGTCAGATTAAAAATAACAAAAGTTGTGGGTAAATATTAAAATTATCAAAAATTTTAAAACATCATACCCATTCAAATTATTTCAAATTTGCATTTCCCTCCTCTATCTCCTCTTTACTTCTTTTCTCCTTCTTCCTTCTTTCTTCTTTATCTTCCTCATTCTTCTTCCTTACTTTCTTCTTTCTCTTCAACTTTCGTTGCTGCTATTGCTGGTTCGTCTATGTCATCATCTTCTTCTTCATTTTCTTCCTTGTCTTTTTCTTCTTTCCCTCTTCATCTCATTTTCATCTTCTTCTTCTTTTTTCATTTTTTTTCTTTTCTTCTAATGGTTTAAAATATACGAGAGAAAGAGAAAAATATGAAATTTTAGTGAGTATTCTGTAAAATACCCTCAAGATACTTCGAGACATTCTCATAAATGAGTATTATGCTTTTTGTTGTTGTTGTTGTTGTTGTTGTTGTTATTATTGTTGAGTATTATGCAAAACTTCCCCGGGATGTTTCAAACATCTCTCGGAATGTTTGAAACATTCCCGGGATGTCTAAAACATCCCCGGGGATATTTCTTCTGCTTCTTTCTTTTTGATGTTTGATCTTTTTTCCACAGATATTTCAAACATCTCCACAGATGTTTGAACATCTGTGGAGATATTTTAAAACATCTCAGTAGATGTTTGAAATATTTCTCTAGATATTTAAAATATCTTCCTAAATGTTTGAGGATTAGGAGTGGCGGGGATAGAGAGGAGTGTTGCGAGATGGAGGAGCAAGGGGAGAATAGAGAGGAGCGTTACGAGATGGAGGAGTGGCGGGAGGAGGAGGAGGAGGAGGAGGGGGACTTTTTTGTAAATAAGAAAACTTTAGGGTTTTTAAAAATTATGTCATTAACACTAATCATAAAAGTGTCCCTTCTACCCCATTCTTAACCCTTTTATCTTAAAAATTGACATAAGTTTTGAAGTGTCTTAAAAATTAAATTCCCCTTCATAGTAACATTCTGTATAGTTTTTGTTAGAAATGCACATGCCTAAATCTGTGTATTGTTGTTACAGTTATGTTGAAACTTACAATGAATGCCTCATTGGCATTTCAACCTATAGGGAGGAGTAAGTGCGAGTGGTTAGGGGTATTTAGGAGTGAGATTTAGTTTGTGTTTGAGATACTCTCCCTAACACATGCACTGCTCGGGGTCCTTGAGACCCTTGTTAACTTTAAAGTGCCAGGGGCCCAAAGGATGTCTTGGCTATAAATGGGATTTCTCCTTAAGCCCTTAATCATTTACATTTGCTAATCTCTTTAGGGTTAATGTCTAATGTAGGAAAAGGCTTCACTATAATTTTCCTTACTTTGTTCGATCGTACACAATTTTATTTACATTCTTAACCGCAAACATTTGTTACAGTCTCATTTGGGCCTTACATTTGATGTTATCTGCATTAAGATATTATGTTGGGCTTTGTCACTAATTTTTGCCTTTTTTGTTTGAACATGTAATTGAACTGGGCCTGCTGCTCAGGCCCAAGTTCCAGCCTTTGAGTTTGAAGTCAAGAAAGTCGTAGCTGCTTGTCTGTTGTTCGCTGGGCCTAACCTTCTTCAGGCCCAAACTACTAATTCAAGTCTCTTTCCTTCCTCACTATTAGATAAACTAAATCTGTTAATTTGTTTTTACATGTATATGACACTAACGATATTGATTGAATATTTTTATCCCCTTACGCCTTTTAGAAACCTAGGTAAGACAAGAGCCATAGGTAATAAAAGGAATCACTGTTGCATTACGATTAGCTATAAAATTTTGGCACTTTGATCATTTATCCTTCATTACACAAGATTTCATTTTTTAATCACGCTAACCATTTTAATGAAGTTCTTTGAAGTTCAAAACAGATTTGAAAAGCAAGCAATTCTTCTTCTAAAGCCGGAATCGAAAGGGAAATTTCAAAGTTAGTTTTTTCTATAAACAAAATCAACACGGTTGGAATCAATGACTATTAAACTTCGACGAAAGTTTTTCTTCAAACACATTGCTACAAATTGAAAAAAATTCCCAAAAGTATATTCAAGCTCCCATTTCTAATAGTCTTTACACTAATAGATTTTCTATAAGTAACCATGTTATTTCAAAAGGCAAAGTATTCAAACATAGCCACATCTCATGTCTTTTCAAAACTTGTAGGTGTAAACGTTATAAAGACATTTTCAAACCTCTTCAATCAGGTAGATGTAAACATCTTAAAGGGCTTTTACAAATTAAACCTACATCCTATTTTCAAAGTACATGTACTATTTTCTTTCAAATGATAGACTTTAAACAAGACATAGGGTAAGCCACGAAATTTTAAGCACTGACTAAGTAGAATATATATATATCTAATTCCCTAACCTAGTCTAAGTCCTATGGAGCTACCTCAGGTATATTTTAGGAGGTGCCTAACACCTTCCTCTTAAAAGAATAAGAACCCTTACCCAAATCTCACTAGTTAGAAGACTGATAGGATAATAATTTAATAACTAAAACATGTACCCTAGCATACCTTTAAATATTAGGTGGCGACTCTCTTTTATTATCAACAGGGAAACCACTAGTTGAATCTTGTTTTGACTCGCAAAATAGGGTGCAACACTAATCATCTAATATGTAAAATTACTTTATATATTTTACTATGCTTATTTTACATAGGTGGCATGTGGGGGTAGACTTGGAATTTAGGATTGTTAATATACTGCTTTAACTGTGCTTAATTTGCAGATATGTGTTTACTTGCATACTTGTTTATCTGCTTGCTTCAATATTTATTACTAACATCCCACTATCTGTTACCTCTTTATATATATTGTCGTGACACTCCTTCCTATCGAGTCTTGGTCGTACACTATCACATAAAATGGCACACGAGGGTTATCTTTTACACCCCTCCGAACCTTCTTTCAAAATTCTTTAGTTTCAGAGAATGGCTTTGTCAAATTAACTGACATAACTTCTCACAGTATTCAGTCCAATTAAAAATTAGGAAACACTCTACTCTAGCAAATATATGTCATATTACATAAACCTTAGGTGAGTCGGTCCTTGGTATCGACTCACACTTAGGAAAGCCACCCTAATGTCAATGGGCCATGCACCCAACGACATGACTTTTGTGGAATGACAAACCAATCATGATGAGACACTAAAGATCGGAAGCAAACACTTATCAAACCCTTTTTCTACCCTATTCAGAAATGCAAATCAACCAGAACATCCCCGAAATCAATATGGTCATGGGAGCACCGCACAAGCTAATGCAATGGTGGATGAACATCCGTCGAGAGCATGTAGATGAAATCAGGACCACCTGGGAGCATTAACTGCCTTACTGAACATCACGGTCGATAGGGTGCTTACTCATTTGCTGATAGAATTCTGGGATTCGACCAAAGTGGTTTTCAAGTTCGCAGACTGTGAGTTGGTGCTGACGTTGGAAGAAGTTACCAACTTCATAGAGCTGCCATTTACTGGGAGGAAGCCGATCCTACCGGTCACCATGCCTAGATACATGTTTCTCAATGCTATGGGTTTGGTTGGTAGTTGGAGTTTAAGGAACATTGAAAATGGATGGGTAAGCCCGAACTAATTGTTCAACAGGTTTGGACATCGTGAGATCTATGAATGGTACTTAGGGGAGTTTCAGTGTGATCAAGATACCTGGGAAAGTCTTCGACCCATAACCTTCTCTTTGGCGCTACTAGGATTGCTAGTTTTCCCATAAAGGAGAGGACGGGTCAATATCAACTTGCTTCCTATGGTTTTTACAACATTTCGGGGTAACCTCCCAGCCACCTTGGTACATATGGTGTTAGCAAAAATCCTCAGAGCATTGTCTTCATATTCCTGGGGGTACGATTTCTTCAAGGGCAGTAACTTGTTACTCCAAATATAGACCACAAACCACTTCTTTCAATGAGAGGCCACAGTTGATTACTTTGTGGGTGTTAGCAACATGATTCGAAGTCACAGTGAGAGAATGAGGCATAGGGTCTCCCCGCACAGACAGGAAGAATGAAGAGAGATGCTGACCAACCTAAGCAAATAGTGAATAAACTGGAAGCTATCATTGCTGAGCGGCATGGAAATTCTAAGGACTCCCTAGAAGTATTTCATCGAGATGATAAGACTTAAAGGGAATCCAGCCATATGCACATATACAAGTTCTCCGGAAGTTTGGGTTGATTCTGGATGTACCTCTTTGGATGAGGACGACACTGTATGAAGATGAGTACAATGGGCAGATCCCGATACCAAAGATAATGAGGCTTCAGGAGGAGTGCAATGATTTAATTATGATGCTAATGGGTCAGAATTCGTGGTGCACTCCGGAATACTATGTTTGGATCAATGAAAAGGATGAGCTAGCCCGACCAAGCAGGGAGGGAATAGCCTGGCTGGAAGATGCAGTGGCAGCTATTCAAATCTATCATGAAATTTTGCCGCACTACCTCAAGATTACCTTCATGCACCGTCAAGTGGTCCCAAAACCAATTGATCATATGCTGCCACTTCCCAAGGATGATGACCGAGTAGTTGAGTGTATACAAATTGAGTCTGAGATAGAACCAGAAGAAGATCTGGAAGAAGAGCCCGAGTTCAATGATGATGAAGAAGAATTTGAAGAAGACCTTGAAGAGGAATCGGAAGAAGAAAAAGAAATGGGGAATGATTCTGGGGATGGTTGTTAGAAGCTGGTTGATTTCACCCATTTTCCCATCTTGTATCTTTTATCTCGAACCCTTCCATTTACCTAAAGGCAAGTCTATTGCGCCCATGTAATCTTATGAATGTTGAAAACAATGTTGTAACCTTTTCTCTCGCCTGTTACAATCCAAATATTATTAATGAAAACAAAAATTTGCTTCGAATCTAAATGTGTCGAATCTAAGTGTTCCTCAAAATTTGCAACTCGGGCTTACCTCCGACAAAGAGAGGTCCCTCGAACATTAGAAAATGCATTTGCTTGAATATGTGAACTAACTGCTCTGTGTGCCATATTTGTGCAAACACTGAAACTGGCGTCTATTCTTTTTCTCTTTCTTTTCTTGTATTACTTTATTATTATCCCCACAAAGAAGAAGTTGGTTTGTGTTGATCCAAAAACTGGTAGAACCACCCTACAACTTGAGATTGAAAGGGAAAATACATGCAACAGATAACTCGACCGAACACGCTCTGGTAATAGCTGATAGCTCGGGGCGATCGGGAGAAAAGAATGATACTCGAAATGACGAACATGTTGCTAGGATGGCCCAAGAGATGGAATCGTTAAGGGAGGAAGTACAACACATTCGGGAATTGGCTCATCTGGCCGTAACGATGCTCCCATAACCACCCCGTTTCCCTTCACTAGATTCGATCCTCGACCACTTTCCTCCAGCTACTCGTCAAGCAAATAATACCCCGAATTCACTCCCTACAACCCAGATTATACCCCTAGTAACCCTTACAAACCCACCAAATCCTCCCATACACACCCCTTATATACCAAATTACGTTGAAACACCTTAAAATCCACCAGTTGCTACCAACACAGTTCATACCCTCATTGTGATGGCGTCACCTGCACCACCAATCAAAACCAGTACATACCCGCAGCACATACCACTACACACGAGCGATATATTCCACCCGTATATGTCGTTTCAGAACCCACCTTCATAGTGCCGGTCACGGTTAGGCTGTCTTATGAGGTTGATCAGTATGCAACTAAGTATAAAGAGGAAGAGTCAATATCCGAACAGTTACGGGCGTTGATGAAACAAATAAAGAACCTTCAGGTCGCTCGAGGGAGTGAAAGTCTAGATTATAAGGATCTATGTATACACCCTGATGTGGTCATGCTTGTAGGGTACAAACCTCCGAAGTTTGACATTAGTGGCAGGATATGGCAGAAGATTTCATAAACCATTTTTGGTTTAACACAAAAATTACCCCTGATAGGTTCGGCTGGTAAACTTGCAGAAGAAGCAGTTAGAATCATTTCAAGAGTATGCACGTCGATGGAGGTTGGAGGCCACCAGAGCACAACCCCCGTTCGATGACAGTAAGTTGACTAAGTACTTCATCAGAGCTCAGGAAGGAATCTACTTTGAAAAAATGATGGGCATGATGGGGCAGAAGTTCCCTGAACTTGTTAAGATGGGAGACTTTTTAGAGGAAGGCATACAGTCCGGCAAGTTACAATCTATGGCCGCATTGCAAGAAGCTAGCAAAGCAATTTAATCCGGTTCACTAGACGGCGGAAAGAAGAAAAAGGAAGAGGTATTAGCAATCGTTCCTTATTACCAGTCCAATCCACACCATGGAAACAAATCTTACTCTCCAAACGCCCATCCTCCACATCCACCTACTTATTCTCCAGTATACAACACACAACCATACTACAATCCCCAACCTTAATATAACCCACCTCGCACCCACAAAAATCCAAATCTACCACGACCATACACTCTAGTTCAAACTACCACTCATCAAAATCGACCCACCTATGCACCCCGACCTTGCCCAAATTTTGAAGAAAGAGGTCCCAAAAGCTACACCTCGATTGCTGAGCTTTTAGCTCAACTGTTTGAATGACTGAGGAGAGCTGGCTTGATACATCCGATAGAAGGGAGGATTCTTGGACATCCTTCAAAATACTTTGATGCAACCAAACGGTGAGTTTACCATTCAGGCATACCGGGGCATGATGTCGAGGATTGCTTCAGACTGAAAAATAAAATTAAGTTGCTAATCAAAAGTGGAGCCATTCAGTGCACCCCAGCTCGGCATAATATAAACTCTAACCCACTACCAAACCATCAGAATCAAGGGGCTAATATGATTACCCTGGATGAAGAGTATGACTTGAAAGGAACCATCATCACGATAGGAAACACTGAGGTTGCAAGGGTTCCACCCTGAAGGACTCCGATGATCACTGTACAGTTAAAACCTACAGTGAAGGTCCAGACATACCAGCAACAATCCACCACTGTTATTAGAAATGAGAATGATCAAGAATACAAGATAGTCCCTTGAACGTACCAACAGAAAGGGAAGGGAAAGATGACGGATTCTGCAGCGGCTCATGGAGTGACCAGGTCATGGAGGTGTTACGCTCCGTAGGAGGTAAACTGAGGGAATCCAGGAAGGGAACAACTTTAGAGAAGGAATATAACAGATACTGAGGCCGCAAAATTCTAGAAGAAAGTGTCGACTAAAGAATACTCCATGGAGGAACAATTGAAGAAAACCCCTGCGCATATATCAACCATGGATCTGCTGATGAGTTCTAACATTCACAAAGATGCCTTGATGAAAGTGTTAAGTGGGGTGAGCACGCCAAGCAACACTACCAGCAAGGCACTGGCAGCGACCATCGGGAAGATGGTTGAAGCGAACATGATTACCTTCCGAAGAGATGAACATCCCGTAGAGGGTGTGGGTCATAATAGAGCTTTACACATCACCGTCAAATGTGGAGATAAGGTGGTTTCCCGAGTACTTGTTGATGGAGGATCTTGTAAGGCCTTGTAAAATTTCACCTAGAACTTAGGGTTTCATTTGAGAGAAGTAAAAGAAATCCATGTGAGGGTACGAGCTTTTGATGGTTCACAGAAGGACGTCATCAGGGAAATCTATTTGGCTCTGCCTATTGGACCAGTTGAGTTTCCCATACTGTTCCAAGTAATGGACAATTCCTCCTCATATAGCTTGTTGCTCGGAAGGCCTTGGATACATATGTCAAGGGCAGTCCCATCTACTCTCCATCAATGCATGAAGTTCGAGTGGGGTTGTCAAGAGATTGTAGTTCACAGTGAATAGAGCCAATAAGCTTTTTTGGAACATGTAGTTCCATTCATAGAAGGATTAGACGGGGTCGATTTTCATGCGTTCGAGATTATGCAGACCATAGAGATAGAAGAGACTGAGCAAAATTTGGTTATGCAGTCACCATACATATCAAATATGGCTATAAGAGAAATGATGAAGTATAGATACCGACCAGGGACCGGGCTGGGAGCCTGATCAGATAGGATAACAGAGTTGATTTAGCCAAAGGGGCAGAAAGATAGAGCCGACATAGGGTATCAACCTCCAACTGGAAAGACTTATACCGTTGGTTTCAGGAAGAAAGCTTGTGTGCCAGAGCATGTTTCGGGTCCGGGTCAAAGCTCATCACCAGAGGACGACATCGTTGATGGAATGAGAAGGATTTTTGTGACCATGATCGAAGAATGCTGCGACAAAGTTGATATCAAGACACCGACCATTTGGAATGCCAAACCAGGAGAGGACTTGCAGAATTGGACCTCCATCCCGTCTTTGGTTCGCCGGGAGTCTTGGTAGTGTGGAATTGTAAAACATTTTGAAAAAAATGCACGGTCAATTAAGGCTTAAACCGTGCCTTTACTCTTTTGTCAATTGCCTCCTTGAACGCTTAGACGTTCCTCTTTGATGAAATAAAAAGAATTGTTTTCTTAAACAATTATTGCAAATTTATCTATCGCTTCATTTGTACTTAATTTTTCTTTTCAGTAATCAAAACAATAAAAACTCGCATTCCGCGATTATGACATGTAACGAAACCCTCGAGCAAAGCAATCCAGATTATGAGGAATACGATGAAAGGATGATGCAAGATAATCTCCAACAAGAGATACAGTTGGAAAGCCAGAAAAAGTTTGACCTTGAGGAGACAGAAGTAGTCAACCTGGGAAGCGAAGAAGACGTGAAAGAAACTCGAATCAGCATCCATTTAGAAGTAGAGCGAAACGAGGAATTGGTTGAGCTCCTCCGACAATACATCGACGTATTCGCATGGTCATATGATGACATTCCAGGATTAAGCACCGACATTATTTTGCATCGATTGCCTACCAATCTTGCCAGACTGCTAGTCAAACAAAAACCTAGAAAGTTCAAGCCAGACTTGAGTTTGAGGATAAAAAAAGAAGTAACCAAGCAGATAGAGGCAACCGTGGTGAGAGTCACCAATTATCCCACATGGTTGGCCTATATCGTACCGGTACCAAAGAAGGATGGGAAGATCAGTATATGTGTGGATTATCGAGATCTTAACTAGGCCAGTCCCAAAGACGATTTTCCTTTACCAAATATTCATATCCTCATCGACAATTGAGCGAAGCACGAGCTGCAGTCATTCATGGATTGTTTCGCCGGGTACCATCAGATCCTGATGCATGAAGAAGATGCAGAGAGAACAACGTTCACTATGCCTTGGGGAGTTTATTGCTACAGATCATGTCGTTCGACCTCAAGAATGCTGGTGCTACTTACATGAGGGCCATGACGACCCTCTTTCACGACATGTTCCATAAAGAGATCGAGGTATATATGGATGATGTCATCATTAAATCTCGAAAGAGTGAAAAACACTTGGACGACCTGAAATTTTTTTTCGAACGCTTGCATAGGTATAGTTTGAAGTTTAAGCCTGCAAAATGCGCATTCGGAGTCCCTGCCGGAAAACTATTGGGTTTCATTGTAAGCAGGAAAGGGATAGAATTGGATCCTTTAAAGATCAAAGCCATTCAAGACTTACCATTGCCTAAAAGCAAGAAGGATGTGATGAGTTTCCTTGGTAGGCTAAATTACATCAGCAAATTCATAGCCCAATCTACGGTAATTTGCGAGCCTATCTTCAAGCTGCTGAAAAGGATGCTGCTACAAAGTGAACAAAAGAGTGTCAGAAAGCCTTCAACAAGATCAAGGAGTACTTGTCAAATCCACAAGTGTCGGTTCCTCCCGAGCTCGAAAAGCTGTTGTTGTTATACATGTTGGTTCTAGATAATGCATTTGGATGCGTGTTGGGACAACACGATGAGACCGGGAGAAAAGAGCAAGCTATCTACTAATTAAGCAAGAAGTTTACACCATATGAAGCCAAATAGATTCCGATAGAGCGCACCTACTGTGTTTTGACTTGGATTGCCCAAAAGTTGAGGCACTACATGTCAGCATACACCATATATCTAATATCCCGGCTCCACCCGCTTAAGTATATCTTTGAGAAGCCGATGCCTACAGGAAAGAAAGCCAAATGGCAGATTCTTCTCAGCGAATTTGACATTGTGTACATAATGCAGAAGGCCATCAAAGGACAAGCTTTAGCTGAGCACCTTGCAGAGAATCCAGTGGACAAGGATTATGAGCCACTCACTATATACTTTCTGGATGAAGAGGTGTTGTTCGCCGGAGAAGACATTACAGAGTCATACCCAGGATAGAGAATGTTCTTCGACGGAGCAGTGAATTTCAAAGGAGTAGGAATTGGGGCAGTCTTAATTTCACAATCATGACAGCAATATCCGGCATCAACAAAGATAAGGTTCCCCTGCACCAATAATATGGCCGAGTATGAAGCATGCATCCTCGTGATTAGGATGGCGGTCGAGTCAAGATCCTTCCGTACCTGCATTATGTAAAGGAGATATGCAAGAAGTTCATAAAGATCCAGTTCAAGTACATTCCCAGGATCTAGAACGAGTTTGCCGATGCTCTCACAGCCTTGTCATCCATGATCCAGTATACAAATAAGAATTACATCAACCCTATCGAGATAGAGATCAGGAATCAGCATGCGTATTATTTCCATGTAGATGAAGATCCAGACGGTAAGTCGTAGTACCACGACATTTAAAGGTTCCTTGAAACAAGAGAGTATCCAGAGAGCGCCACCAATGTTCAGAAGCGAGCACTCAGAAGGCTAGCAAATCACTTTTTCCTCAACGGGTAAGTCATGTATAGGAGAACCCCAAACTTGGGTCTGTTAAGATGTGTGAATGTTGCTGAAGCAACTCGATTGCTAGAAGAAAAACATGTAGGGACGTGCGGACCTCACATGAATGGTTTCACTTTCGCCAAGAAGATTTTAAGAGCCGAATACTTTTGGATGACCATGAAAAGTGATAGTATCCGCTATGTGCAGAAGTGTCACCAGTACCAGATCCACATGGATTTCATCCAGGTTCCACCTAATGAGTTGAATGTAATGGGTTTGCCTTGGTCGTTTGCCGCTTGGGGCATGGATGTAATCAGACCTATAGAGCCTGCTGCATCAAATAGGCATCATTTTATCTTGGTAGCAATTGATTACTTCACCAAATGGGTCAAATCTTTTATATACAAAGTCATCACGAAGAAAGTAGTGGCAGATTTCATCCGTAACAACATACCCAAGTCGATCATCACTGACATTGCAGGTAATTTCAATAGTGACCTCGTGAGGGAAATTTGTGAGAAGTTCATAATCGTCCATCGTAACTCTATAACCTACAGACCGCAAATGAATGGAATACTTGAAGCAGCCAACAAAAACATTAAAAGGATTCTATGAAATATAGTGGACAATCACAGGCAATGGCACGAGAATTTATCCTTTGCCTTACTGGGTTATCGGACCACCATGAGAACATCCACTGGGGCAACGCCATACATGTTGGTATATGGCACCAAAGTTTTGATACCCGCAGAGGTCGAGATACCATATTTAAGGGTCATTCAAGAGGCCAAGTTGGACGACGCATAATGGATACAGGTCAGGCAGGAGCAACTCATGCTCATCGATAAGAAGATAATAGACGCAGTGTGCCATGGTCAACTGTATCAAAACAGGATGGCCAGTGAATTCAACAAAAGGGTGAAACCTCGCCAATTTATACCGGGGTAGTTGGTTTTGAAGAAAATATTCCCTCATCAAGAAGAAGCCAAAGCAAAGTTTGCAAAAAAATTAGAAGGGGCCTTATGTGGTCCATCGAGTGTTGTTGGGAGGAACTCTGATCTTGGAAGAGATAGACGAAAGAGTCAGCACGAAGCCTATAAACTCATATGCAATCAAGAGATACTACATTTGAAGACATTAAAGTTAGGTTTTGGTTGTAACAGAACTACGCCCGACATGACTTCCCACGGAGGGATACATAGGCAACCCATGTAGGGTCCGGTCTCTCTCTCTCTCCCGCTCTTTTTTTGTAATAGGAAATTCAAATATCATTTTGTATGTATTTGGAACTACTCCTCAACTTGATTTCCTTTAGAAGGAATGCGTAGGCAATCCTCATCGGATTCAGTCATCTATTGTAATTGAACTACGTTCTGGACTGTTTCCATTTGGATACGTAGGCAGTCTGAGTCAGACTCGGCCACTTCATTTTCAATCTCATCATTTTGCATCTATTGTAATCGAAGTACGTCTTGACCTGATTCCATTTGGATAGGTAGGCTACCTGGGTCAGGCTCGATCATCATCATTTTTTCTTTATCATTACCCACGAACTATGTTCAGACCTAATTCTGTTTCGCATACGTAGGCAACCTGAGAAGGTTCGGTCATAACCCTAAGAAAACCTTTATAACGCATTAGTTTAGATTAGGATGCAATTGCAGCGGCAAGAAGCTACGTCATCAGTGGCATCATAGAAGATCGACATCAACAGAGTTTTCCAGAAACAACATCCGCGTCTGAGAGAATCTCTAAACATGTCATAATCCGGAACGACTATATTTACCATATGATAAAAGATTTTCATAATATGTTTTCTAAAAATACTACTGTTCCACCTACCAAACTTCCTGGCATAACCTCGCCAGGCTCGGGGAAAAGCCAGGACTACGGTCAACACAAACCAGCACTCCCCCCAGTTAAGAATTTTTCTTTGAGTGCAGGACCGACAGGATACAAGGCAAAGCTAGGTCAATGACGGATCTTCCACTCTCTCATAACTATCATCTCTCTTTCATTATTTAAATTTTTTCTCATACAACTG
Organism: Nicotiana tabacum; assembly: GCF_000715075.1. Lineage (NCBI taxonomy): Eukaryota > Viridiplantae > Streptophyta > Magnoliopsida > Solanales > Solanaceae > Nicotiana > Nicotiana tabacum. Next base: position 77,390,969 of record NC_134092.1, read on the forward strand.
AAAGCAAACTCTCAAATCCTTTGTAGGTATTTCAGAACCAGGTTGTCGATGCAAGAAGAACATATTGTAAATAGCAAACCATATGCTCAACCAAGCGGAGCATGTTGTATATATCGAGCCGCTAGCCCAGCCAACCGGGGCCATGTATATAGCAAATCGTCAGCTCAATCAATCGGAGCGCCCTGTACAAATTGAGACGTCGGCTTTTCCAATCAAAGCCCTGTATATAGCAAACTGTTCGCTTCACCAACGGGAGCGTTCTGCACTGCCACTCCTCCACATTGGAGATTACAAGTATATAGCCGCAAACCTCGCCACCAACGTTCTGCCGATCGACGACCACAATTTAGTTTCGCAGCCAAGAGTATCTCTTGGGCATGCTCCTTATTTCTTTGTTTTATCTCGAATGTTTTGACGTTTTGCTCACGCAGCTTACATGCATAATTACATTTTCAAGTCAGAAACTCCCATCGTACGGAATGCTTTACATTTCAATGCAACTACTCCCATCACGCGGATATACATTCTACATTACAAGTCAACTACTCCCATCGTGCGGAGATATTCCCCACATGAGGATATTTAATGCTCCGACAGTTGCGGAACGGCACACAGCCCGGCTAACAATCGAGTCAAAATTCAAGTATCCCGTCATCCCAACCCCAAATAACGGCTAGCTAGTAGCCAGGTATCATCATTCCTACATCATTTGCATTACATCTTAACATATCTGCATTACGATATATGAATACCTGTATATTTTATTTTTGCAGGATCAAACATCACGACGTGGAACTTCTTCTAAGCAGAAAACCAAGCTACAATGCTATGAGGGACAACAAACTAATAAGCGGGCCAAGGATCCGAGCTCAAACTCAAATACGATTAGTGAAACTCTAATTCTTCAAATCTTTCAAATCAAGTCGCAATTCAGAGCCATCATAGGTACCATATCTTTCGTCTATATCGTCATAATACGATACTGGGAAATTTCTGCGAGCATCGCTTCCTCCAAACCATCATTCCAAAACTACATGAGGCCTGATCCTCGTTAAGCCCGAGGTATGTAATCAATTCAAAGCCAGAATTCAGCCCCAACTCTTCAAAATTCTCTCGGAATTTTCCTTAACCCCTTCTCTAATTCTATAACCCCTGATCCACCTTAAAATTATATGCCATTCTGGCAATATGTTCCTAAAGTCGGGATACAATTGGCCTTGGTTCAATTTCTTTGCCCAAAAACTCTTTCATCGTCTCCGGTCAAAGAGGGACAGCTGTTGACAATCAATTTTGACCCTCCTTTTTATAATCAATTTACTTGCACTTATTGATTTTCAGTAAGTATATTGAAAATATTTTTTAATTAATAAATACCTATTTTTATATTAATTAAGTAATTAATGGTGTTAAATTAATAATTTAGTATTATAATTACAAATATATCACTCTTACTATTTTTGAAACTATTAAAATAACTTTTATATTCATTACATAGGTTTATAATTAATTTAATAATATTTTTCCTTAATTTTGGTAAAATAGCCTACTATTTCTAAATAAATTCGCAATTAATAGAGAATAGGATATTTAATCATTAATTAACTAATTATAGTAATTAGTAGTGTATTTGATGGTTTTAATTTTTATTATATTTTATTAAAATTATTTAAGTTTATTTAAATTAATTATAAAAGAGTTAAAGACCGAAATGGCTACATTTGAAATTGTATAATTAAATACAAAATGGCTACTATTTAAATCAAAACAGCCCAAATACCCAATCCCAATTACCCCATCTGACCCAGTCCAAACGACCCTTTATTCCACTTTGGCAATCCGACCCAACCCCTGCGAACTAATAGAATTGCGCCATGTCACCCGCCCCACTCACTCACAAAACAAACACACCCAATCCTGACCGTCGATCCACACCATCAACGGACCAAGTTTAATCTTTCTTTTCTCATTATTTTAAAACCACCACTAGATTTTATCTTAACCATTGGATTACAATGATCCAACGGTCTCCGTTTTTCCTCATTAAAACCTTTTAATACCCGAATTATCAGGGCCGTTGATCAAATGATCCAACGGCCCAGATCCCATCTCCCTGTTTAAACCCATGAAACCCTAAATAATTTTTCCCTTGACCAGCCGCCACCCTTTCCCTTTTCACTCTCTTTTCTCTCATGTGCCTAACCTCTATCAATCACCAGGTCTTGCACAAAATCGTGCAAGGTCTTGAGATTTCACCTTGAATCATCCCTTTTATCTCCTGATCCGCGAATCCAGTCGGTTCATTTCCTCTATCATCACTTAAATTCAAATCGCCTAAAATCTGAAACCCTAGCTAAAAAATGAAACTTCAAATCGTTCGATTTCTCTTATGCTCTATCAAATACGAACATGCATGGAGTTTTTCCAGGGTTTCATCATGAGGATTTGATACCCAGAGGTCGAACGCAATGACATCTGGGTTTTAGAGCCTTAGCTGATGGATTCTAATTCTTAAATCGCCTAGGTAAAATCCTTTGATGATTTTCCCCTCTGTTTTATCTAATTTTACTAGCTTTGCTTCCATCATCTGATATTCGTCATCTTCCACTCACTATTTTAAATCTGTTGGAACCATAGTCATTGAATAACACTATAAATAGAGCCTTCAATGCTCTTACCTAACACGACTTAACACGAACACACATCAACATACACTAAGAATCATCTCACAATCGAAAGCTTAGATTTTTAACTAGTTTCTCACTTTCTTCCTCTCTTTTCCGGTTCTGAGTTTTATTCACTGGTTGAAGTTTGAGCTTTTGTTCCCAAATGGTAAAACAAAATCTCTATTCGGTTTGCTGCTCAAAGGAAGGTCATTGCATATCGACCTTTCCTCTCTTTAATTGTTTAAATTGAAATCATATTTTCACTGTTATTCTCTATTGGTTATTTTCGCTATGATGTATGTTATTGGTTTATAATTGATAATTATGACTTGATATTGTATGTATGAACCCAAGTGTCTCTTTAATAATTTGAAGTTAAATCAATGTTAATTGACTATCTTTGCAAACTTAATGAATGTTTCTCTAAGTTGAATGATCTAAGTGTTGTTGATTTTTTGTAGTTAATCAATAGACCTCAATGATTCTCTAAACATGTTATGATCTTAACCTTTTCTTATATCCTATTGAGCTCTTCATGCCTATTTTATCAATCTCACATTGATTAAAACTACTACCTATTGATCTATGTCATGAACTTGAATTATTTGCTTTGATAAAGCCGGGACTATGATAATTGTGAACACTTAAAGGTCAATACAAGCCTGTCATTGTAGTTAAATGCATCAGCTTAGTTGTTTGAGTTGCCTACTCTCTTCAAATGTGTTCTGTGATTTTGTAATTCCTTAAAAACATCATTGTGAAGGTCTTATGTTAACCTTCATGTTTGTGTGGCCACATTTATGAGTTCCATTGTATAAATATATCATGAAGTGATTGACCTAAATCCTAAATGAGTTTCTATAGTCAATTTTACATGTATTCTAGTCAGGTATTGTTAACCTAGTTTAAGTTATGCCCTTGATTATCCTCAAGAACTTGGTTAAGAGTTGTATCTGTTGTATTTGTGCATTATCTCTCGGATTGGCTATGCTGAACTGAACTTCTTCATGTCTAGACTATCACACTCAATCTGTTTAACTAGACTAGTTATCTTACTATTAGTACCCTGCTTACTCCATGTGAAACCTTCCTTGTTCTAGACTTTCATACTGAATTTGTTGGCCTAATCCTATGTTGTTTGATACTCTACCATGTTGTAGTCTTGCACTCCTTAAGGATATATTTTGTATGTGCTTGATTATCTTCTCCTAGGTTTCTGCACTCATTCCTGTTATCAAACTAACTCCCTACTTATCTTTCATACTTGTGCCTATATTCTCATATTTCCCTATCACATAATGAAGACTGAACCTTGCTAAGTTTGCACAAGTAACTATGATTTATTTATGGATTTAGGAGAACCTTCTAATGTTATCTACTCTGCTTGAGTATAATACTATTCCTTGACTCTTAATGAACCTAGTGAGAATATGATATTAGGAATCTTTTAAGGAGAAAGTGATCATCTATTAAGTTGAGACCAATTTGCTCACTTAAGTACTCCTGCTGATGCTCTTTAGAGATCCCATGTGAAACTGTTAACTCATACACCAATTAGAAATTAACACTTAGTCTATGTATGAACTCGTGATCAACTTAAACATAGGATGTTAAGGTTGAGGACCTCTATAAACTTTAACTATGTACCTCTTCTACTTCTTATGTTGCCTGACTTAATTGTTTGAGCTTTTAAAATAACCTGTTGCTGATCTTTTCCCTTAATTGCACCTGTAATTGGTTTCTCTGAGCATTCTTTTGCATATTGGTAGTTCTTAACAATGAGCTACACACTAGTGTTTGGATTATGATCTCCTTGGTGTTATCTATTATTACATGTTCATAGTAATATTCTGTATAGTTTCTGTTAGAAGTGCACATGCCTAAATTTGTGTATTGTTGTTATAGTTGTGTTAAAACTTACAATGAATGCCTCATTGGCATTTAAACCTATAGGGAGGAGGAAGTCTGAGTGGTTAGGGGTATTTAGGAGTGAGATTTAGTTTGTGGTTGAGATACTCTCTCTGACACATGCACTGCTCGGGGTCCTTGAGACCCTTGTGAACATTGAAGTGCCAGGGGCCCAAAGGGTGTCTTGGGTATAAATGGGATTTCACCTTAAGGCCTTAGTCTTTGACATTTTCTAATCTCTTTAGGGTTTAATGTCGAATGAAGGAAAAGGCTTCACTATAACTTTCCTTACTCTGTTCGATCGTACACAATTTTATTTACATTCTTAACCGCAAATATTTATTACAGTCTAATTTCGGACTTACATTTGATCTTATCTGCATTTAAATATTATGTTGGGCTTTGTCACTAATTTTTGCCTTTTTCTTTTGAACATGTAACTGAACTGGGCCTGCTGAGTCCTCAAGAACTCAGTACCAAGTTCCAGTCTTTGAGTCAGAAGTCATGGAAGCCGATGCTGCTTGTCTGTGGTTAGCTGGGCCTACCCTTCTTCAGACCCAAACTACTAAGTCCAGCTCTCTTTTCTTCCTCACTTTTAGATGAACTGACTCTGTCATCTTTCTTACATGTGTATGACACTAACGATATTGATTGAATGTTCTTATCCCCTTAAGCCTTTTTGGAACCTAGGGAAGCCAAGATCCATAGGTAATAAAAGGAATCACCGTTGCATTACAATTAGCTATAAAATTTCAGCACTTTGATCATTTATCCTTCATTACACAAGATTTTATTTTTAATCACGCTAACCATTTTAATGAAGTTTTTTGAAGTTCAAAACAGATTTGAAAAGCAAGCAATTCTTCTTCTAAAGCCGGAATCGAAAGGAAGATTTCAAAGTCAGTTTTTCTATAAACAAAATCAACACGGTTGGAATCAAGGACTATTAAACTTCAACAAAAGTTTTTCTTCAAATACATTGCTACAAATTGAAACAAATTCCCAAAGGTATATTCAAGCCCCCATTTCTAATAGTCTTTACTCTACTAGATTTATTATAAGTAACCATGTTATTTCAAAAGATAAAGTATTCAAACATAGCCACATCTCACGTCTTTTCAAATCTTGTAAGTGTAAACGTTATAAAGTCATTTTTCAAATCTTTTCAATCATGTATATGTAAACATTTTAAAGGGATTTTACAAATTAAACCTACATCCTCTTTTCAAAGTACATATACTATTTTCTTTCAAATGATAGACTTTGAACAAGACATAGGGTAAGCCACGAACTTTTAAGCACTGACTAGGTAGAATATTGACATCTAATTCCCTAACCTAGTCTAAGTCGTATGGAGCTACCTTAGGTATATTTTAGGGGGTGTCTAACACCTTCCTCTTAAAAGAATAAGAATCCTTACCCAAATCTCACTGGTTAGCAGACTGATAGGATAATAATTTAATAATTAAAATAGGTACCCTAGTATACCTTTAAATATTAGGTGGTGACTCTCTTTTATTATCAACAGGGAAACCACTAGTTGAATCTTGTTTTGACTCGCAAAATAGGGTGCAACACTAATCATCTAATATGTAAAATTACTTTATATATTCTACTATGCTTATTTTACATAGGTGGCATCTGGGGGTAGCGACCATCGATGAAGTAAAAGTAAGGGGAATCAATTAAAATCTCCAACTACAGGTCACTCTCCTCCTCCACTTATGGGGCATCCTCCTGCTTTACCTCTTCATTCGACTTCATTGCAACCTACATTTTTCGTGCCCCCAACTGGGCCTATCCACTTTTCTATGCCTTCAGTTGGCACGAGCTCTGGCTCTAACCTTGATTTTATGCCCACCAAATGTGAATTCTTCCCCGAGTTTTCATATTAGTCAACAAGGTAGCTTCCCAGCACTACCTACTTCATCATCAACTCCAGTTGCATCTCTGTCTTCAAGCACACCGAGCATATCTAGGTTAAATATTGGAGTCTCTGGCACACCAATATCACCATCCATTGGTAGTTCTACACCAGTAGCTTCACGGGGTCGAAGTGATAGAGAGATGCCACAGTATGATGCATATAGTAGGCTGATAATTATTTTGGATCAATATAATGGGTCCCACCATAGGGATCGTGATAGTACCTAATCTCTAAAACTAGGTAAGTCGATCACTTAGCAACATAAAATCATTATGACATGATATAATAAAGTAGAGTTTACCATAAATGCATAAATAAAGGTGGTACAAGCCAAAACGGCAATAGTCAAAACATATCCCCATAACTAGGAAGTATAGAGTCATGAGCTCTAACTGAATACACGAGAATATATATTAATACAGTACTATTTGAAATACATAAACAATAAAAATAAAACAAAGAGGGTGACTCTAAGGCCTGCGATCGGAACATGCAGGGATACCTTGAAGTCTCCAATATGCAAAATGCCTAACTGACGATTAACCCGATTCGAAGTACCTGAATTTGCACAAAAATATGTAGAAGCGTAGTATGATTACACCACAAACGGTACTGGTAAGTATCAAGACTAACCTCAGTGGAGTAGTGACGAGGTTAAAATCATCTGATACTCACTAGACAAATAACCTACGCAATGAATATATCAAAGAAACCGACAACAGAAATATAATTGAAATCAGTAACAACAATCTTTTTAGAACGTGTGATAACAACTCTGTGTAGTAAAACTCATTCTTGACAACAAAACATCAAATAGAGGTGGGGCATGTGATAGTACGACAAATACAACCAATAACCCATAGAAGTGCAAGACGGAAACTTTAAGATACAAGTATGTAATCAAAATATCAACTCTGTCTCAACACAATCACAACATCAAGAAAGACACCCCGAAATATCACAAACATCATCAACAATGCCACCCTTATTCTGCTGCATGTGCACATAATAATGAAATGTCTCACTTATTTCGCCACATGCACATATATCCACCCTTAGTTCGCCACCTGGGCAGCTTGAGATAATGCTAACCTTATTTCGCCCCACGCGCACAACAATAAACACAATCGCATGACAAAGACCTTGTGATGACACCCCCAATCAATCCACTCAACATATCCACAAGTGCTACAATACCACAATATCACAAAAACAACAATACCAAAGTTTCACCAAGATAAAAGGTCACAACTTTTAACAATAATGCACAAGGACATACCAATAATCATAAAAGCGAGGGGGGGAGGGGAAAGGGGTGTTCAACAAATAATGCATGACTATAGCTAAATCAATATAGTGATCAAGATCAAGTAGTCACAAAACGGTTTCAACATGTTTCATACAAAGTTCATTATCAAATTAAGGCATATTAATAGCCTACGGATCGTCAAAACCACACATAGCACCCGCATACATGCTCGTCACCTCATGTACACGTCACTTTTCACATCACAGAAATAAACAATTAAGGCTAAGTCCTAAGGGATTTTCTCCCCACACAATTCTTACCTCAAACAAGCTAAATCAGTACTCTAAGAATCCTTTCCCACGTGAATCAACCTTCGAACGGCTCGAATCTAGCCAAAATAATGTAATAACATCAATAAAAGCCATAGGAAACAACCCCAAACAATAAACCTTTGATCTTGAACAAAAATTAAAAAGTCAACCCCGGACCCCCACCCCGGAACCCGGCAAAACTCATAAATTCCGAACACCCATTCCAATACGAGTCCAAAAGAATATATGTTTCATCCAAATCCGACCTAATATGGACCCTTAAATCATTATTTTTTTACTTTTGATACGTTTTTACCAAAATCCCCAATTTCTTCATTTAGATTCACCAACGAAACGCTAAAATTGAGGTTGGAATCATGAATAATAAATAAATCCAAGTAAAAAAATACTTACTCCAATCCAAATCGTGAAAATGCTCTCCCAAATCACCCAAATGCGAGCTCTAGATTTCAAATATATTAAAGCAACCAAAACCCTCGAAATAAAATTCTTAAGTAGCTACCCAGTGATACCCTTCGCGATTGCGGGACCTACTTCGCGATCGCGAAGCACAAACCAAACTCTTCCTCAGATAACTTATGTGAACGCGAGGAGATGGTCATGAACACGATGCCTAACACAGTTGGGCCTACGAGAACATGGTCCTACACACGCGATTTTAAAGGCTAAAAGCCTGACGCACCCAACTAGTCTTTCCTTCTATGCGAATGCGACTCCCAGGACACGAAAGTGAAGGCCACTGCCCCGCAAGCTACGTGAACGCAACCTCCAAATCGCTAATTCAAAGGGAACAATCAGCTACCACTAAAATACTCTCCGCGATCGTGAAGAATACCAGAACACCAGAAGACAACAATCCCAAAACAAGGTGAAATGGTTCGAAACCAATCTGAAACATACCTGAGGCCCTCGGGACCCTATCCAATCACACCAACCAATCTCAAAATATAATACGGACCTACTCGAAGCCTCAAATCACACAAAATAACTTCAAAATCATGAATCGCATCTCAATCCAAACTTAATGAGCTAATCCAAATTTCCAAATTCAAAACTTACACTGAACATGCCTAAACTACTCGAAATGACCTTAAATTTTTCATACAAGTCACAAATCCCCATATGAACCTATTTCAATGCTCAGAATCCCAAATGGATATCGATAACGACAAAGTCAACCATGAGTCAAACTTATGAACTTCTAAACCTTCAAATTGCCAATTTTTTCCAAATCAAGACAAATCAACCTAGGAACCTCCGAATTCAAATTCGAATATATGCCTAAGTCCAAAATTACTATCCAAACCTAACAGAACCATCAAAACTCCGATCAGAGGTCAAAAACATAAAAGACAAACTTGGTTAACACTTCTAACTTAAGCTTCCAAACTGGGAACTAAGTATTCCAATTCACTCCAAAACTTTCCTGAAACCAAACCAACCATCCCCGCAAGTCACATAAAAACAAAAGTACCTACAGGAAGTATCAAATAGGGGAACGAGGCTCAAATACATAAAATGACCGCTCAGGTTATTATAAATCCTTATGGTTATTTTTAGTCTATTTAATATACATTTTACATATGTTAATTTTAATGCAGGTTTTTCCCCCATATACCATCATGTATATGGTTACAGAGTCTCTTAAGCTACTTTACAATGATGCTTGGGGTGGATGGAAAGAAATTTCATATCATATTAGAGATTCAATGTGGAATCAGTTTAGGGTACGTATAATTTTTATTTTTAATATATTTATTAAATATCCTATTTCACTCTACTTTATTTAATTATTTTGCAGAGGAAGTGTGTGTGGCAGCAATGTATGACAATGAAATAAAAGATGTTTTCGAGAAGAAAGTAAAAAAAAAAAAAAAAAGGAATTCAGATTCATTGTATAAAGCTAGAGAAAAGAAGAAGAAGCTTGATTGGATAAGAAAAGATATGTGGATAAATTTTTAGAAATATGGGACGGTGACGAATTTAAGAAGAATAGTGAACGAGCAAAGGCAACCAAGCCTCTCAAAAGGGTGGCTTGTTGAAAACTGGGGGATCTATGAGTTTTACTGCGCAACGACGAAGATTGGTAATTTTCTTTCTTTGATTTTATTTAAACACAATTGAACTTTTATCTAAATTCTATATCCTATTAATTTTGCAGGAAAAGTTAAAAGGGGGGCCAGTGTCTCATGCTGAGGTCTTTACGGAGACACATAAGAAAAAAAAGAAGGATGGTTCAAGAGAAGGATGGGTCGAGTCACGTGGAGAGGAAACATATGTAAGATCATCACTTTAAGACTATTTCCACTTTTATTTGATATTAACTTGTTTATATAGTCCTTATTACTCCCTCCGTTTCAATTTATGTAAACCTATTTGACTGGGCACGAAGTTTAAAAAACAATGAAGACTTTTGGAATTTGTGATCCTAAACAAGTCAGAAAGGGGTTCAGAGTATTTGTGTGGGTATAAAAGCTTCTTATTAAGGGTAGAATTTGAAGTTTAAGCTAAATTTTTTCCAAATTTAGAAAGGGGTCATTCTTTTTGGAACATACCAAAAAGGAAATAGGTTCACATATACTGGAAAGGAGGGAGTATTTTTTCTTCAGGATGCATTTCATCGAAACATGGATGAATGGCGTCAGAGACAACCTGCTTCTAAGGATAGTACCCCCAATCCAACTATCACCCAATGATATGACTTCAATATGGACAGTGGTATATGGTGAATCGAAAGGTAGAGTTTACGGGCTTGGAGTACAACCTTCCTCGTGCCGTCCATCGCCATTATTGTAGGGTGTTTCTATTGTGCAAAATCAGGAAGAAATGTAAGCGACGCGAAAGCAGATTGAATTGATATTAAAACGCTGTGAAACATCCGAAGGTCACTTTACTAAAGTGGATAAGTTCATGAAAAAGTGTTTCCCCCAATCTTATGGTGATAAAGAGACAGAATCTGATGAGGAGTAGTGTCACGACCCAAAATCCATCTAGTCATGATGGCACCAAACTCAACCCGCTAGATAAGACAAATAATAGTCAACACAGTTCTAATAAAAATAATAAGAAAACAATAAGTGAAATAACTGAATTCTCATACAATAACCCAAGGATTGGTAGTACAAGGCATGAGCCACTAAGACTTATATTTACAAAGCTGGTATGAAATAAATACTCATCTGTTTGGAATGTACATAAACATAATTCAAATCTAAAACTACGAAGAACAAGTGGTAGCTATATCTGGAAGGCAGGTACATCTTCAGTGCCACCTCCCGTCATCCACAGCATCTCAGCTCCAAGATCTGCACGCAAGGTGCAGAAGTGTAGTATGAGTACAACTGACCCCATGTCCTTAACAAGTATCATAACTAACCTCGGTGAGGTAATAGAAGCAAGAATTATAAATAATACTTGCCAATCACCTGTACAATTCATAAATTCCAAGAAGTACAGAACAATAATATGAAAAAATCATGAAATCGCAGATAAGACCACCTTGGTGCACACAATTTTTGTAACGTACTCTGCTCAGTCAACAATCCAGCATATAAGGAAGATATGTAAATAAATCAGGTAAACAGCCAAGAAAAATTGCAAGGAAAGAAGAAATGCAATTACCAAATATCAATTTGTTGTGGCGCGCAACTCGATCCAAATAGAAATCACAATACGGTCCTAAGACCCACATCGGACTCTCAATAACTGAACCAAACCACTAATCAGCCTTCCCAAGTCCCACATCAACCAAAAACCCATCGGTTTCTCACAATCCGCATGTACACTATCAAGAAGACACATGAGGGAGTGACCCTAGCGGGATGGATCCATATATGCATACGTAGCACGGACAACTCACGTGCTATCATAATCTGCCCAGCGTGGTCACATGCTCAATATCATAATCCACCCAGCATGGTCACAGGCTCAATATCACAGATCCGCCCGGCGTGGTCACAAGATCAACATCACAATCCGTCTGGCGTGGTCACAAACTCAATATCACAATACGGCTGGCGTGGTCACATGCTCATTATCACAATTTGCTTGGTGTGGTCACAGGCTACCAGTCCAATCTATATCACACAGAAAGCAGATATACAAGAATACATGTACATAATCAAAGAATATCAAATTTCATACTCATGGACTAGTATAAGTGGCATGCTATGCATGTGCAAAGTGTGCTATCATAGCTTAAATCAGGCAAATACACCACAAAAGTAGAAATTATCAGGTTCAATCAGGAGATTACCCTCTATGTAACCTCAAACATGGCTCAAATAGCTCACAACAGGGGTACAAATATAAGAACCATCACAGCAAGAAGCTTAGCAATCAACTCAAGGCATATCATGGCCTAAGCTCTACCCAATCATGAATAATACCCCAGTGCACACACATGGGCTCAATCTCCACAAATGTGTGCCACCCATAACATGTAGCTATCACAAATAACTCAGATAACTAGTGCCTCAACCAATTTTAGGTAAGATACTTACTTTAATCAAGCCAAATCAATACTCTAGAAGCGCCATCCCGCATGAATCGTCCTCCAAACGGCTCAAAATTAGGCAAAAACCGCTCAAAAACATCAATTAATACAATAGGAATCAAACTTAGACGATAAAGGTCGAATGTTTAATCAAATACTCATAGTCAACCAAAACATTAAACCCGGGACCGCACTGCGGAACCCGATAAAGCTCACACATTCTGATAGTCCATTCAAATATGAGTCCAACCATACTAATTTCATCCAATTCCGACTCATATTCTATGTTCAAAACTCAATTATTCACTTTAAAAACGTTTAGACAAAAACCCTTAATTTCGCTTTTAGATTCATGATCAAAATGCCAATATCAAAGATGGAATCACGTAAAATAACCACATTTGAGTTAAAAATACTTATCCCAATCCAAATCGTGAAAATCCCTTCCAAAATCGCCCAAATCCGAGCTCCCAAACTCAAAATGTGATAAAATGAGCTCAAAGTCCGAAATAGAGTGCTTATAAGAACTGCCTAGTTCTATGCCTCGTGATCGCGGCATAGCGCTCGCGATCGCGTTGAAGAAAATAGCACTGACCAAATATACTTCGCGTTCACGACACAGCCCATGCGAAGGAGATGGCCAAGCCCTACATTGAAACGCGACCACGTATTCTCTCTTGCGAACGCGATGCCCATGCCCCATAAAGCTACGCGAACGCGACCCTCCAGTCGTGAATGCGATGAGGAGAAACACCCATCTCCAACCATACACTACGCAATCACAGCTTTACCTTCGCGATCACGAATAATACTTGAAGCCTCAAAAACCAGCAGAAAACCAACAATACCAACAAGAGACAAAATGGTCTGAAACCACCCTGAAACTCACCCGAGCCCCTCGGGACCCCGTTCAAACGTACCAACAAGTTTCAAAATATAACGAGGACCTAATCAAGGCCTCAAATCACACATAATAACCTCAAAACCATGAATCGCACCTCAATTCAAGCTTAATGAACTATTTCAAATTTTCAAATTTCAAACTTACGCTGAACACGTCTAAACAACTCGGAATCACCTCAAATTTTGCATACAAGTTCCAAATGACATAACGAACCTATTCAAACTCCTGGAATAACAATCCAAACCTGATAACATCGAAGTCAACTCCCACTCAAACCTATGAATTCTTTAAACCTTCAAATTTCCAACTTTTGCCGAATAGTGTCGAAACCTTCTAGAAATATCCAAATGCAAATCCGGGCATACGCCCAAGTCCAAAATAACCATCCAGACCTAACGGAAATATCAAAATTTCGATCCAAGGTCAAATACACAAAAGTCAAACTTGATCAACTCTTTCAACATAAAGCTTCCTAGTTGAGAATTATTCTTCTAAATTAATCCCGAATGTAATGACCTAACCGGTCTTTTGGAGAATTTGCATTCTGTTTGATGGTTAGAGAGCATGAGTATATTTGTATGATGTATTATTACTTATGTATATTGAGATTTGGGATTGATTTGGAAGAATGATGCTCAACTAGGAAGCTTTAAGTTGGAAAAGTTGACTAAGTTTGACTTTTATGTATTTGACTACGAAATGGATTTTTGATGGTTCTATTAGGTCCGGATGGTGATTTTGGACTTGGGCGTATGCCCGTATTTGTATTTAGATATTTCTAGAAGGTTTCTGCACTATTTGGTGAAAGTTGGCAATTGGAAGGTTTGAAATGTTCATAAGTTTGACCAAGAGTTGACTTTGATGATATCGTGTTCGGATTGTTTATTCGGGAATTGGAATACGTTTGTTATGTCATTTGGAACTTGTGTGCAAAATTTTAAGTCATTCAGAGTTGATTTGATATGGTTCGGCACGAGTTTTGAAAGTTGAAAGTTCAAAAGTTCATTAAGTTTGATTTCTTTTCTTGGTTTTGATGTTGCTATATGTGATTTGAGGACTTGAGTAGGTCCATGTTATATATTGGGACTTGTTGGCATGTTCGGACGGGGTCCTGAGGGGCTCGAGTGAGTTTCAGACGGGTTTCGGACCTTTTTGGCATTGTTGGTTTTCTGCTGGTTCTGGTGCTTCAGGTCTTCTTTGTGATCGTGAAGGAATGACCGCGATCACGTAGAGTATATTGGAGTTGGGTACTTTGTATTCTTGATGTGTGGGAAGCGATCGCGTAGCTTTGTGAGTTTTGGGCATCGAGGTCACAATGTGGTACCGCGTTCGCGTAGTGTTATGGGAGTCGGTCTTCTTCGCATTCGCTTGTTGGACTATGCATTCATGTAGTGTGGAGATAGGCTAGGCAGGTCTTCATGGGTTCTTCTTCACATTCGCACTGTAGCGTCTGCTTTCCTGTTGGCCTGTGCAGATGTGGACCACGATCGCGAGCCTGGGGCTACGTTTGCTTAACGTTTCTTCGATGCTAAGCAGTTTTATGCTTCGCGATCGCGAAAGTTGTCTCCCGATCGCGAAGGGTTTACCTGGGCAGTGAATATAAAGTACTCTATTTCAAACCTTGAACACATTTTATCACATTTTGAGTTGGGATGCTCATATTTGGGCGATTTTGGCAAGGATTTTAACCACATGGATTGGGGTAAGTATTTTCTACTCGGATTTGATTATATTACATGATTCCATCTTTGATTTTGGCATTTTATTGATGAATTTAAAAGAGAAATTGAGAGTTTTTGTCCAAATGTTTCTAAAGTAAGTATTTGAGATTTGAACATCGATTCAGAGTTGGATTTGAGTGAAGTTAGTATGGCTGGACTCGTAATTGAATGGGTTATCGGAATTTATGGGTTCTGTCGGGTTCCGAGGTACCGGCCCTGGTTGAATTTTTGGTTGACTTTGAGTATTTGATTAAAGATTCGACCTTTATTGTTTAGGTTGGTTTCCTTTGGAATTATTTGATGATTTTGAGTTGCTTTTGGCTAGTTTCGAGCTGTTCTGAGGCCGATTCGCGTGGGATGGAATTTCTAGAGTATTGTTTGGCTTGCTCGGCATTTGATTTGGCTTGCCTGAGGTAAGTATCTTATCTAAACTTGGTTGAGTCACTAGTTTTCTAAGTTATTTGTGATAGCTACATGCTATGGGTGCGCATGTGTGTGGGGGTTAAGAGCATGTTCGAGAACCGTGGTATTTATCCATGCTCGGGGTAGTGCTTAGGCTATGACATGCCTTGAATTGATTGATAAGACTTATAATGTGATGTATCTCTTATTTGTACCACTATTGTGAGCTATTTGAGCCATGTTTGAGGTTGCATAGAGGTTAATCTCCTTATTTAGCCTGATAGTTGCAATTTTGTGATGTATTCACCTGTTTTGAGCTATGATACCACACTTGCACATGCATACACCTTAGCATGTCACTTATACCAGTCCAAAATTATGAAACTTGATGTTCTTTGATCATGTACAAGTATTCTTGCATATTTGCTTTATTTATGATATGGTTTGGACTGGTAGCCTGTGACCACGCTGGGTAGATTGTGATATTGTGCATGTGACCACACCGGGAGGATTGTGACATTGTGTATGTGACCACACCGAACGAATTGTGATATTGTGCATGTGACCACGCTGGGTGGATTGTGATTATTAGCACGTGAGTGGTCCATGCAGTTATTATATCATTAGCACGTGAGTTGTCCGTACAGCACGTGAGTTATCCGTGCGGATCTAGATATTGATATTATTGGCACGCGAGTTGTTCATGCAACACGTGAGTTATCCGTGCGGTTGATATTATTATCACACGAGTTATCTGTGCAGCACGTGAGTTGTCTGTGCAGCATGTGGATACGAATCCATCACCCTAGGGTCACCCTCTCATGTTTCTCTCTTGATGGTCTACACGCAGATTATGAGGAACCAACGGGTTTATGGTTGATGTGAGCTATGGGAGAGCTGGTTATTGGTTTGGTTTGGTTACTAAGATTCTGATATGGGCCTGAGAGCCGTGATGTGATTTCTATTGGGATCGGGTTGCGGGCCTCAACGAATTGATATTTGGTTATTACATTTTACCTTTACTTGCAATTTCCTTGGTTGTTATCTGATTTATTTGCATATCTTCCTTATATGCTAGATTGTTGACTGAGCATAATACGTTAAGAAAATTGTGAGCACCGAGGTGGTTATATATGTGATTTCATGATTTAATCATATTTCTGTTCTATACTTATTGGAATTATGAACTGTACAAGTGATAGAGAGTATCACTTATAATCCTTACTTCTATTACCTCGTCGAGGTTCGTTATGATACTTATTGAGTACATGGGGTCGGTTGTACTCATACTATACTTCTGCACCTTGCGTGCAGATTTTGAATTTGATATTGTTGTGTATGGCGGGAGCTGGCATTGAAGATGTACCTGCCTTCCGGATATAGCTACCACTTGTCCTTGGTAGTTTTAGATTTTAAATTTTGTTTATGTATATTCCAAACAAATGTTGTATTATTTTATACCAACTTTATAAATCTAAGAGTGTGGTACAAAATCCTGCTGAGGCGAACGGCCCGATCCCATTAGAGTAAGAAGCTTTAACGGGTCCTTGACCCCACTCACGAATATACGTGTGAGTTATGAAATTTAAGGAAATCTTTGCAATGAATACGCACGAAGCGGGAGAAATTTATAAGGGAAGCACAAATTATTCCGCAGATTATCAAGTAGCTCGTCACATCTCTACAATAGCGAGTCTATCACCCTATGCAAGTCTAGTCTCAAGTTGTAACGCAAAATAAGGAATTACACGAGCAAAGATAAATCCAATAGTACAATTATAGCATCGCGTGAACCTAAGTCTACCCGGACATAATCAGGAGTTCTAGCATACGCACAGACACCCGTCACCTCATACGTGTGTAGCTCCCACAATATGTAGCACATAAGAATATAACACCTACGGGGTAAATTTTCCCTCACAGGGTTAGACATGACACTTACCTCGCTCTGAAGTTCCATAACCGGCTCCAACGCCACTCTAACACCTCAAACCGATGACCGACACTCCAAAACTAGTCGAACAATGTGCAAACCAATAAAAATATACTCTAATACTCATAATAAATTTATAACAATTCTCAACTACGCTCGAAAAGTCAATAAAGTCAACCCTCGGGCCCACGTGGCCGGATTCCAAAACTTTCCAAAGATAAATTTACCCATAACATTACGAACTCAAATATATGTTTTATTCCCAATTCCATGTCCAATTTCATGATCAAAATCCAAAAATACAAATTTTTAGGTTTCTTTCAAAATCCCACAATTTTCATAAATTTTCAGTATAAATCCGTATATAACTCATGTATTTAACTCACAATAGGTGGGAATAACTTACCTCACAATGGATAAAAAACATTTCCTCTTCAAGAACCCCAAAAGTCGCCCAACCAAGTGAAAACAAATGAGTGAAATGGGCAAAAACCCCAACTTAAAACCATTCTGCCCAGGCCCGTCCTTCATCGTGAAAGATCCTTCGTGATAGCGAAGGCTAAAACAAGGGCCTCCAAAATTTACCCTACGCGTTCGCAGGGCACGAGCCGCATTCGCGAAGGCTTAACACTTGACATGCCCCAGCTTCCAAGTCGTGTTCGTGTAGGCTACCCCAGCCCCTGCTCCGCGTTCACGTCTCCTTCATCGCGTTCGCGATGGGCAAATCCCAGCAGCCCAAAAATCCTTTTTCGCGAACGCGTGAATCCCTTCGCGTTCGTGAAGAACAAAACCAGACACCAGCAACTAGCAACAACAAATCATCCAAACTTGGTCCGAAACCACCCCGAATCACACCCGAGGCCCCCGGGACCCCGTCCAATCACACCAACAAGTCCCAATACCTTATGAAAACTTCTCCCAAGGCTCAAAATGCCACAAATAATATCAAAAACATGAATCGATGATCAAAATCTTTCTTTCAACTTTCAACATCCAAATTTTGACGAAAGCATCCGAATCATATCAAAACATTTCGGAATGACGCCAAACTTTACGTACAACTTACAAAACATGATACGAACGTATTCCAAGGCTCGGAACCTCAAACGGACATTGATAACACCCAAAATTCACTTCAAATCAAACTTTAGAAATTCTTAAATTCCAAAATGCCAACTTTCCATAATAAGCGCTGAAATGCTCCCGGACCACCAGATACTCAACCCGAACATACGCCCAAGTCTGAAATCATCATATGAACCTATTGGAACCTTCCAATCCTGATTCCGAGGTCGTTTACTCATAAGTCAAACCTTAGTCAACTCTTCCTACTTAAAGCTTCCGAATTGAGAATTTTCCATCCGAATCAACTCTGAACATCTCAAAATTCAACTCCGACCACGCGTACAAGTCACAAAACATGAAGTGAAGCTATTCACGACCTCAAACCACTGAATGACGCACTAGAGCTCAAAATGACAGGTTGGGTCGTTACATTCTCCCCCACTTAAACATACGTTCGTCCTCGAACGTGCCAAGAACTATTTCGGAGTTGTCCAGAATTACTGTTTAACACCTCGTGCACCTACCCGTGCCACCAAAATCCATGTGAGCACATTAGCTCAAGCCAGACTGAAGATCCTCCCTATAACCTTAGCTAACAAGCCTTAGAACCAAATTCCAACATCTGGAATTCTCCAGGAGACCCGATTCTAACATATGAACACCATATTAATCTCCACACACTGAACCAACACATGATCAAGCACCCATGCTGATACCACACAATGCGCCGCATAAATCATTTGCCCATGGTAAACTCCTCCAAGCACAACATCTGCAAATTCACTAACCTAATGCCCGCAATACGCCTCATTACACATATAAACCCCCGTTCAACTCTCGCAATACTGCCACAATGAAAGAGATGTGTAAAAACTCATAATCACCTGCTGAATCAATAAATCATGGAGTCTCTCCTCCTAACAAGAACCATTACCTCATTCTGAACTGAATAACAATATGTTCTCTTTAATATACCCTACATAACTCCGATCATACGTATCTCAGGTCCAAAACTCTCGTCTGACCCAGTACAAGCTGCTCGGGTAATAAGCCACCTCAAGCACCGTCTAAATCTTATATGACGCCATCAATGTGCCAACAAGCTACAACCCGAATATGACTCATAAGGAAGAACGAACTCTGGCAAAGAACTACCCAGCCCGCGAAATGAATAAAACGGCCAACAGATGCTATAAACCTTTCTCGGAGACAATAAACAAGACATACAAAAATAAGTATAGTGAACCGTACTCAACATCTCACTGTTGCGGCGTGCAACCCAATTAAAATATGATACTGTTGCGGCGTGCAACCCGATCCACACAACATAGCCGTGGCGGTGTGCCACCCAATCCAAACAATGTACCTGTGGTGGAATGCAACTCGTTCCATACATAATGATCAATAAGGAAACACACATCAAGCCGAAATGCTTATACTTACGAAATGCCTGAATGTCAGCCACAAGCATGCCAAGTGCATAATACAAATTCTGGGGAGATGGACAGCGCCATATGCTACAAAATCCCAAGCACAACCAAGGTGCAATAAATGACCTATATCTCGAGAGCCATCTTGATCGTACATAACCACAAGCTACACGGGATTACAACACATATGCAAATAATCAAGCCGTCCCACAACCCACCTAACACAATAAAGTATTACATGGCGTAGCTGACGACGGGAATAGCACCCAACGCCCGAAGGCACCTCCATAAGCAATGCTATGCCGAATGAACACATTCGACCTGACATAGAGCACATATTCACATTAGACCCGCCAACAGACCTCAAGCCGGTTCTGATCATACCATATTGGGCCAACAGCTTTTCAAGGATCCACAACGACCCTATTCATGACACATACGAGCAGCCGTCTAATCTGGAACAAACTCCCGTAGTCCACAACCAAAGGAATAGTGTCACGACCCAAACTCCCTCCGTATAACGTCGTGACGGCACCTAGTCTCTACGATTAGGTAAGCCTAACAAATTGCAGAAATATAACAAAAACGAAAGTAAAACTTGGCAACTAACAGTAGTGGATAACTAAATAACTAATAATAATGCCGCTCGGCATGTGCAATAACCAATACTCTATAATACACAATCTTCCCAAAACCCGGAACATCGTAAGTCACAAGCTACAGAAGGAAACTAGTATCTCTATACACCAGAGTCTTACAAAAGAAGTACGGAAGGTAAATGACATAGGAGAGAATAGAGGGGGACTCCAAGGTCTGCGGATGCGGCAGATGTACCTTGAAGTCTCCGTACAACATCAAGCACTCTCAGCTAGTAGTGGGGCTGATAAGGAGCACCTGGATCTGCACACAAAACATGTGCAGAAGAGTAGCATGAGTACACCACAACGGTACCCAGTAAGTTTCAAGCCTAACCTCGGTAGAGTAGTGACGAGGTCAGGTCAGGCCCACAGGTATATAATAAATAAAGCAGGAAAATATAACAGTATAATAAGAGACTAGAATTTAACAAAAAGAAAACACAGCAATATAACAATGCAACACACAGGGATAAACAATAGGGGATCTCCCGAGATACCGTCTCGTAGTCCCAAAATAAATATATAGGGAAAACTCCCGAGGTACCGCCTCGTAGTCTCAAAAGTAAATATGCAGGGAGAACTCCCGAGGAACCGCTTCATAGTCTCAAAAGTAAATGTGCAGGGAGAACTTTCGAGGAACCGCCTCGTAGTCTCAAAAGTAAATGTGCAGGGAGAACTCCCGAGGAACCGCCTCGTAGTCTCAAAAGTAAATATGCAAGGAGAACTCCTGAGGAACCGCCTCGTAGTCTCAAAAGTAAATATGTAAGGAGAAATCCCGAGAAACCGCCTCGTAGTCTCAAAAGTAAACACACTACTCAACTGATAAATACCATAGTTAACAGCAAGAATTCTACAGTTAAGACTGATAAAGAACAAGGAAAAATAGGAAATCAACTAGGCATGCTTCACAGAGTTCAAATAAGCAGTTAAAGCATGTAGACATGCGATATTAGGCTAATCAGGATAACTACGCATGTTGGAATAGCTCAATTAAGAATGGAAATAGACTAATACTCATTTAAACGGTATAACTCAAATTAAAGGAAAAACATGTTACTACTCAGTAAAATAAATCGGGTTTTTCAACAAATAGCCTGTGTACGTACTCGTCACCTTACGTACACGGTGCTCACATATCACGACAGTATCAAATCCTAAGGGGATTTCCCCCACACAAGGTTAGGCAAGCCACTTACCTCAAACCAAGCTCAATCAATCGGTAACAATGCCTTTTCCACGAATATTCGACTCTGAATGGCCAAAATCTTGCCAAAAATAATTAAATATCATAAATACAACTATAATAGATTAATCTAATTAATGAAATCAAGTCTTTAACAAAAATTCAGAAATCCGTCCTAAAAAGTCGACCCAGGCCCACGTCTCGGAATCGAGCAAAAATCACAAAATCCGAAAGCCCATTCACTCACGAGTCCGACCATACCAAATTTATCAAAATCCGACCTCGAATGACCACTCAAAACCCAAAATCAAACTCTTCAAATTCCTAGCCTCAAACTCCCAAATTCCACCTTAAATACACACTAATTAGGTGAAAAAATAAATGGGGAAGTAAGATTATTGATCAAAAATAAGCACAAGGTACTTACTTCAAGATATCCCTCAAAAATGCGCTCAAGAAATCGCCAAACCCAAGCTCAAAATGTCACAAATGAGCAAAAATCGTGAACCCTTGCATTTAAGTGTTCTGTCCAGAAATTTTGCACCTGCAGACCTCTAGTCTCACCTGTGGTATTTTCATCGCAGGTGCGGAAATGACTTAAAGGGACTGGGTCAGCATATGCGAGCAATGGGCCGCACCTGCGCGCCCGCTCCTGCGAAATGTTTCCGATTTTGCGATCCCTCATGCCCTGGCCCCCTTTCGCTTCTGCACTCCATCTTCCGCATCTGCGGATGCGCAGATGCGGTTATACCTTTGCACCTGTGACCCCTGGCCTCTTCCTTCAAAACCGCACATGCGTCCATTGGCTCGCTTTTGCGGGCTCGCACCCGCGGTCAATGTTGCGTAGGTGCGATCACACCAGGTGCAGTAGCTATAGCTATTCTTCCAAAACCAAATTTGATCTGTTAACCATCTGAAATCAACCTGAGGCCCCCGGGACCTCAACCAAACATACCAACTAGTCCTAAATCACCATACAAACTTAGTCGAGCCTTCAAATCACATCAAACAACGCTAAAAATACGAATCACCCTCTAATTTAAATTTAATGAACTTTGAAACTTCAAACTTCTACAACCGACGCCGAAACCTATCAAATCATGTTTGATTGACCCCAAATTTTACATACAAGTTATATTCGACATTATGGACCTACTCTAACTTCCAGAATCGGATTCTAACCTCGATATCAAAAAGTCCACTACCGGTCAAAATATCCAAAATTCGACTTTCGCCATTTCAAGCCTAAATCAGCTACCGACCTCCAAAACACAATTCGGAAACGTCCCTAAGTCCAAAATCACCCAACAGAGCTAACGAAACCGACAGAACCCCATTACGGAGTCGTCTTCACACATTTCCGACTAAGGATAAAATCCTAAGACTTAAGCTTCCGTTTTAGGGACTAAGTGTCCCAACTCACTCCGAAACCAAAAACAAGACCTCCCGGGAAGTCACATAAGCAGAAAAGACTGGCCGAGTCATTACAAATAGAGCGCTCTTCAGGCATAAACTCTCACATTAGCGATAGTACCCTAATCTCCATACTTGGTTTCAATCCTTAATAATCAAGTGACTAACATGTCACACTTCTAAAATTTTCCCGTGGGTTATACTCCCATGACCTTCCGCACTAAGGTAGCAAAGCCTACACATCTATACTGACGAGCGCAAAACACACACTTAAATATGCTCGCTAGTCGAATATAGTATAATGTAATATCGTATCCAGGGATTGGAGTTAAACAGTATTTTTGTAGCTTGTAGCTAGATTGCTATCCAAGATGATCAACAATTGCGATTATATGATTAAGAACTAAAATTAACTAAGACTCTAGATCTAATTGACTAATGACAACTGAACAAAATTAAGCAAAGAAGATATCAATAGGAGAAAATAGGGGTTGATTAGATAGGTGCAAGATAATTATCTGGGATTTAACTCTCATTAATTCACTTCTAATGTTCAAGTGAGTCTCTCGAATTCACTCAATTATTAGTTCAAACGTTTAGTAGAAACTCCTCTCTCAATTAAGTCTCAACCTCACAATATGAACCAATTTATGCTCCGTGAAGATATGTACGAATTCGTAGTGGACTAGTCTTTAGGAGAGACTCTTTTGATTATCCTCCTAACTAGGTCTAAATAATAATCCAACTAGCCTATTTCGATTACTAAGAAGAATCAATGAATTCAACCAACAAGATGATGCGAAAACATCACACGTTATGCCTCTCTCGATTACATGAACATGTGAATATAGATGCAATAATTAAATCACCCAAAACAATTCAATACATAAAAACTAGAGTTAATATCCACAAACAATCATCAAAACACCAAATCCATCAATCCCTAAGGAGAACTACTCCATAGATATGGAGTAATTCATCACAAATATAAAGATAACATAAAACGATCCAAACTCTTGTCTTGAGTGAGGATTGAATGATGAATTCCTTGTTCTTTGGCTTCTCCAACTTCTCTCTAGCCTCCTTAGGTCTTAGATGTGTCACAAGTCTAGAAAATACCATTATTCCATGTATTTATACCAAGTAGGGCCGGGCCCAAACGAAATCACCCTTTCCTAGCCGAAATAGGAAAACTTGTAAACTTATTGCTTTTCATGTGTCGCGCTGTGCGTCACCCAGTGCGCCGCATTAGTGCTTTTTCCTGATAGACCCCAAAAACCCAGTCTCTGAAGTTTGACATTTTTTGACAGATTTTTACACTGATGCGTCGCACTGTGCATCGCCCAATGCGCCGCACCAGTGCAATTTTTCAGCAGATTATTCTTCCTTGAATTTTGACGCCCAAAAGTGATCCTCGACCCCCGAACACGATTCTGACTTATTCCTTTGGGCTTTTACTCAGACTTCAAAGTTCCAATTAGCTCGAATTAGTTCCATAACATCTACATAGTTTGGAATCACTCCTACAAGGCATAAAACACATAATTAGTGAAAAACACTAGCAATTAACGCTCAAACTCAATTAAAGTGCAGTAAATTGGAATGTAATAAGCAGCTAAAACACAAGATCATAGCCTAGCATCAACACCCCACACTTAAACCATTGCTCGCCCTCGAGTAATCACACTACACTTTATATAGACACAACCTTACTAAGCACATCTCCTAACTCATTACACCAAGAATATTTAAAATAGACTAAGCACAATAGTGTAACATCTTCACCTCAAGAATTGACTCAAAAGCACCACGCATTATTCACAACTTACTCCCTTACTCTAACATAGAGGTCAACGACATTACCTTTCCTTCATGAATCAAGTGCTCTCACACAACAAAAGAGAGTAGTTCCACATACCATAAAAATTTAGAACAATCGGGAACTCAAGATAGAAAGAACTCACTCACTCTCAGAAACAACATTCATATGCCACAAAAGATGAACCATAAGCTTGCCTATAGTGTACTACTCTACTAATTGAGCTCATTCAGTTAAGGATCAAGTAGGACTTTAATTGGTTGTAATATAGGCTGCAGGACCGGTAGGATATATTTGGATATAAGAGTGACTACACCTCCCTAAGCACTTTAATACATACAATTTAACATTCAAAATCCCACACTTATGTAAAACCATTCTCCACCTTAACATCAATATGCATTAACTCCCATATTCTTTAAGCACAATTACATCAAGAATTACCTCTTATCAAAGATCATTTTTCACAATCATACAACTATATAATTTTTTTATTTTTATTTTTCAATTCAAGTGGCTCTTACTTTTTCAATTCAGTGCACCTTCTTCCTTATTTCAATAGTTCCACTCAAAAGCCAAACTAACCACCCCGCACTTCAACTTTTACAAAGTTCATACAATTTCAAGTGCTCAAGAGAGGTAAATTAGTTACACCCCATGTTTCCGTACGTGAAAGTACGCCATAAGTAAATTGATGTAAGCTCAAAAAGGATGAAATCCTTCTACAAGGCTAAGGAAGGTTTATCGAAGTATTAGGTAAGTTAGGATGAATGAGACTTTTTAATCATGTTTTAAATGAGTTTAAAGTCGTGATATGGCTATATATAATGTTTGAATATAAAATATAAAGTTTGGGGAAAAATTCGGATTTAAGTTACGGAAAAACCGACTAAGGATTTGCCTTGTAATGAAGCATTTTGAGCAATACATTTCATGTGTTATATGAGGTCTTTTTGGAACATATTATATACCAAAATGGAGTTCTTGGAACCTAGTTTCCAACGGTCCAAACAATTTATTCATACGACATCGGGGCAAAGAAATATAGATTTTTAATGTAGGGTCACCAAGTCACGTTGCCGCACTTCAGAGAAACTGACAGGTTTATAGGCCAAGTTGCGACGCAGTTTTCTCCCAATATATTAAGAGTTACATGGAGATATTTATATGGAATTAAATATCTATGTGTTTAGTTTCTAACGCTATAAACCGTTTGTCAATACGATATCGGAATAGAGAGATACAAGTGTCCGAAGTGGCACTGCTCAAGCTGCCAAGCAGGCACCTTACCCACCTGCTTGGAAAATTGAGGCGGTAGTCTTATCCCCTTATATCTCGTCAACAATACAGATGTTACTCACAAAAAACCACTCTCAATAACTCCAAAATCATCCCTAACATATCTCAAGATCACAAGAACCAAACTCAAGGAAACAACAACTCAAATCATCATCAAAGATGTTAAAGGCTACAAAAGAATGCTTCTATGGTGTTGTGGTGTGATTGAGGGCTATTGTGAGCTAAGTTGAGATAGGGTTTCGAGTTGTAGCTGCTCTACAATTTTGTTGGGGATGCTTCATTCATGCCTGCAGGTATAGATAATCAGTTTGATAAGCCCTCATAGTAGACGAGATTGGCATTCAGTGAAGGATCGGTAAGACTCCACCTCATTCAGAGTGCAGCCGAGTCTACGAGTCATCATGTCAAAGTTTTGCTACAAACTTACGGGTAAGCCGGTACCCTGTCCCATTTGATGTCAAATAATCTTAGAGGCTTTGTAGACAGAGGTTCATTTTGTACAGTATGTCAGAGGCCTTGACGGCCCATATGTATTCATGTTTTAAGAAACATGGTTCAGTGATACAGCGTTTTCCCACTTATGGTTATACGTTATGAGTTGGGGACATGTTGGCCCATGATAGTTACAAAGAAAAAAAAGAGTTACAGAGTGGTTCGCTCGGGCCAGTACAGCACCGGGTGCCAGCCACGCCTCCCCAGATTTGGGGCGTGACAAAGTGGTATTAGAGCAAGTCATGTCCTAGGGAGTCTACAAAGTCGTACCTAGTAGAGTCTCACTTATGGGTGTGTTGCGCGCCACATTTTATAATTGAGAGGCTATAGGGAATATAGGAAATGTTATCCTTCTTTTGTTTCCAAATGGTGTCATAGATCTTAGTCGTAAGAAGTCAGTATGGAGCTTTCGCCAGATTTTGTATGCACCAGAGGTGCATGTATCACAGCAGAGCTTTAAGGCGTAGATGTAATTTCTACTTATGTGGAAGGAGGTTATGAAAGAAACAGAAGATACAATGCGAGATTGAAAGATAAGTAAGGTAAAGGTGAAGAAGATACGAGATACTCAAGTACAAAAGGTTGTGAATAGTCCAGACATCAGATATAGGTTGGGTTTTAGTTTAGTTTACAAAGGAGAGAAAAGTCGCATAGGCGTATTTACAAGGACAGAGACAGGTACGAGATTGGAAGGATTCTGACCGCAAGTCGTGGTGTGAGAAAGAGGCCTAAAGGGAATGCCCTAGCCTTTGGAATTATTCACAGAACAATTGCCTAGATGGCAAGAAGAGTAATAAAGTATTCACAAGAGCTATAAGTTATGATAATGATAAGCGCATCAGTAAACATTCGAGGACGAATGTTCCAAAGGGGGGAATGATGTTACACCCCATGTTTCTGTACATGAAAGTACGCCATAAGTAAATTGATGTAAGCTCAAAAATGATGAAATCCTTCTACAAGGCTAAGGAAGGTTTATCGAAGTATTAGGTAAGTTAGGATGAATGAGACTTTTTAATCATATTTTAAATGCGTTTAAAGTCGTGATATGGCTATATATGATGTTTGGATATGAAATATAAAGTTTGGGAAAAAATCGGATTTAAGTTGTGGAAAAACCGACTAAGGATTTGCCTTGTAATGAAGCGTTTTGAGCAATATATTTCATGTGTTATATGAGGTCTTTTTGGAACATATTATATACAAAAATGAAGTTCTTGGAACCTATTTCCAACGGTCCAAACCATTTATTCATATGACATCGGAGCAGAGAAATATGGATTTTTAGTAGGGTCGCCAAGTCACGTTGCCGCACTTCGGAGAAACTGGCAGGTTTATAGGCCAAGTTGCGACGCAGTTTTCTCCCAATATATTGAGAGTTACATGGAGATATTTATATGGAATTACATCCCTATGTGTCTAGTTTCCAACACTGCAAATCGTTTGTCAATACGATATTGGAATAGAATGATACAAGTGTCCGAAGTGGCACTGCTCAAGCTGCCAAGCAGGCAGCTTACCACCTGCTTGGAAAATTGAGGCGGTGGTCTTATCCCCTTATATCTCGTCAACAATACAGATGTTACTCACACAAAACCACTTTCAAGATCTCCAAAATCATCCCTAACATATCTCAAGATCACAAGAACCAAACTCAAGGGAACAACAACTCAAATCATCATCAAAGATGTTAAAGACTACAAGAGAATGCTTCTATGGTCTTGTGGTGTGATTGATGGCTATTGTGAGCTAAGTTGAGATAGGGTTTCGAGTTATAGATGCTCTAAAATTTTGTTGGGGACGCTTCATTCATGCCTACAGGTATAGATAATCAGTTTGATGAGCCCTCATAGTAGACGAGATTGGCATTCAGTGAAAGATCGGTAAGACTCCACCTCATTCGGAGTGCAGCCGAGTCTACGAGTCCTCGTGTGAAAGTTTTGCTACTGACTTATGGGTAGCCCGGTACACTGCCCCATTGGATGTCAAATAATCTTAGAGGCTTTGTAGACAAAGGTTTATTTTGTACAGTATGTCAGAGGCCTTGACGGCCCATATGTATTCATGTTTTAAGAAAAATGGTTCTGTGATACAGCGTTTGCCCACTTATGGTTATACGTTATGAGTTGGGGACATGTTGGCCCATGATAGTTACAAAGAAAAAAAGATTAATAGAGTGGTTAGCTCGGGCCAGTACGGCACCGGCCAGCCACGCCTCCCCAGGTTTAGGGCGTGACATAAATGGTTCAAATAAATGGTCAATTCAAACAAATGGGTAAGGCTTGTAATGTGGTTGCCAAAAGAAACAGGATTACAAGCTCAACGAGATTAACTAAGATACATAACAATTAGGTGGGTAAAAGCATATAACTGGCTCAACAAAGAAATGCCTATATCACTTCCCAGACTGAATAAAACTACTATTTCGCTTTGCAAACACATAGGGCAAGTTCTAGACATCAAATGCAATGCACAGAATAACACAAAAACCCCACACACACATGAAACATAACTCACTCAAGATTGGATGATCAAGACTCTCTAGTCAAAACAGGTAAGCAAAGTTAAAGTTATACAATTTAAGGTGCTTATGCAAGAGTCAAAAACTGAGCCTAAGCATCACAACTAAAGAACTCACTATTCTCAAGGCATAATAAAGTTAAGAGACATTGCTTCCAATTCAAATCATAGCACAAGGTTTCCTACTTCTTAAAACAAAAACTAACTACACCCGGTACAAACAAAACCCTTGGAAAAGAACTGCAGCACAAAGAAAAACCAAGGGGGAATTATTACACTACCTAACAAAAGAAAATCTTGTTGTCTTTTTCTTTCGACTTAAATCCCTCAAGAAACCTATCGAATGACCTCCATCGTCGGGAAAGGTCAAAATGTTTTAAATTTTTTTTTTTTTTCAATTTTACTAAACAAAAACTAAAACTAACATACATACAACATATAATTATACCCCTACCCCACACTTTAAGTTGTGGCATGTCCCCATGACACACAATTAAAAAAGCATAAGGTAAAGGAAACTTCCCTAAATTTTCAGTCAGGGTCTGAGTCGAAATCGGGCTCCATTCCACGCGCCCGAACTAGTGCACATATCCATGCAGACAACTTCTTCTCATACTTTTTGGGGTATACCCCACACTTGTCTTTCTCAATCAGTGGAGCCTTCTCTTTTGAACTCTTCAGCTTTCACTCAACACTTGCAGCTGGCTTCTCCTTTTCTACTCCAAATGCTATATTCATCTCAAAAGTCACCATTTCCTCACCCACTCTAAGCATGAGTTTTCTATCATGTATATCCAGTATAGATCTGCCCGTTGCTAAAAATGGTCTTCCTAGGATGAGGGGGACCTCCATGTTCTCCTCCATATTCACCAATATGAAATTTACAGGAAATACGAACTTATCTACCCGTACTAAGACATCTTCTACTATCCCATCGGGTGTTATAGTCGTTTGGTCTGCCAGCTGCAAAGATATTGGCACCGACCTTATCTCTCCAATCTCCTTCTCAAGTTTCCTGTAAATAGATAATGGCATTAGATTAATTGAGGCACCAGAGTCACATAAAGATTTATCAAAGTTAAGAGTGCCTAAAGAGCAAGGTATCGTAAAACTCCCTTATCTCCACACTTTTGTGGGAGTTTGTTTTGCAATATTGCACTGCAATGTTCTGTAAGTTTGACCACTTGCGTAAGCTGGCATTTGTGAGAGAACTTCCGTGAATGACAAATTTACATTAACCTATCTCAGCATATCTAGAAATCTCTCAAACTGCTTATCCAGCTTCTCTCTATAAAACTTTTGGGAAAAGGTAAAGCAGGCATTTGCTTGCTCACATCATCAGATTCCTCCTTTCTTGAAGTTTCCTCCTTTTTCTTTTTCTCAGCTCCCTTCTTGCCTTTCTTCTTCTCAGTCTTTTTATCATCTTCAATTTTCAGCTCCTTCCTACTTTCATTTTCAGGCGCAGCTTCTTTGTGAATTGGAGTGAGATATTCCAACACCTGTTCAGTTCTCAAGGTTACAGCATTTAACGTTTCTTTAGAATTTTTTTCAGTATCAGCTGGCAGAGTACTTGGGATTCTCTCAGATAATATAGTTGCAATTTGTCCCACTTGTCTCTCCAAACTTCGCAAACCTGTCCCAAGTTCTTTAATAGCTGCACCATGAGCATCTAATCTCTCATTTGTCTTGACAATGAATGACTTCATCAGATCTTCTAACCCAGATTGAATTGGCTGTTGAGGCTGAAACTGTGGCCTCTGCTGATTCACAAAACCAGGAGCTCTTTGAAATCTAGAGTTATTTTGTTGCCATGCATTTATTGTACCCCCAGGTGAACTCCATGAAAAACTGGGGTGCTTCTGACCCATTGCATTGAAGTTGTAATTACCAACAGCATTAACTTCCTCGATCGAGGCTTGACACCCATGAGTAGGGTGTCCTCTTCCACATATGTCACATGTTGTTGGGGGCTCACTGTGTATTGAAGCTAAAGTTAGCTTCCTTATTTCCTTTGCCATGGCATCAAGTTGTACCTGCACAGATGTGTTAGCATCAATTTGGTGAACATCGGTCATTCTTCTTCTTTTAGCAACTTCAGAGGGCCACTGATTTGCATCCTCAGACAACTCATCTAGAATAGTGACTATCTCCTTTGGAGTCTTCTACATCAACGGATCTCCAGCTGCGTTGCTCAATGTTCTACGTGAAGTTGGTGTCAATCTATCCCAAAAATCCTAGAGTTGCATCCAGAGTTCTATTCAACTATGCTGACACTTACGCACTATTTCTTTGAACCTATCCCAATCTTCAAACACAGTTTCAGTCTCGTTCTGAAAAAAGTTATGAATCTCCCTTCTAAACTTGCCCATATTAGCTTATGAGAAATATTTGTCAAGAAATTTTCTGGTCATCTCATCCCATGTTCTAATCGATCCATTAGGCAAGCTTCGAAGCCAGAGCTTTGCATCATATTTGAGAGTGAAGGGGAATGCCCTTAAGTACACTGAATCTTGTGACACACCATTATATTGAAAGGTGTTCATGATCTCCTCGAAGTCCATCAGATGATTGTTTGGATCTTCGTTCATCTTTCCTCTGAAGACACAACTATTTTGAAGGGTTTGAAGCAACCCTTGCTTCAATTCAAAATTGTTGGTTGTGACTGGAAATGGTCTCACACTCGATAAGCCTTGGTTATAGACTGGTCTAGCATAATCACCAAGTGGTCTCCCAACACTGGGAGCTATGTTTCCGAACTGGTCTGCACCCAAGGGTTGATTTTGATTAATTCTTCGAGCCCTATCCTCCTCATAAGCAATTTGTGCATCTCTAGGTGCTGCTTCTTCATCATCTCGTGCTACTTTTTCTCATAGTTGGGCTGCCTCTCTCGCAGCCAAATCAACATTATCTTCACCGTTTCCAGCCATATCTTTGGTTGAGGATTGCCCAACCTTTTCTAACGTCTCGGTGATCTTTCTTTCTTTCCTTAACTGTCGCAGATTTTTCTCGATTTCTGGTTCGTATGGTAGTAAGACCTTCCCAAAAGATCGTGTCATGCACCAATCTAACCTGTAGCCTGCACACAATCAAAGAACACCCAAACGTAAAAAGAGAAAAATAAAATAAAATAAAAAATTCCTGAATTAGCACTACAAACTATTTCCAACACTATTGATTGCCAATCCCTGGCAACAGCGCCAAAATTTGACGAGCTCAAAACACATACCTAAATATGCTTGCTAGTCGAATATAGTATAATATAATATCGTATTCACAGGGATTGGAGTTAAACAGTATTTTCATAGCTTGTAGCTAGATTGCTATCCAAGATGATGAAAAATTGAGATTATATGATTAAGAACTAAAATGAACTAAGACTCTAGATCTAATTGACTAATGATAATTGAACAAAATTAAGCAAAGAAGATATCAATAGGAGAAAATAGGGGTCGATTGGATAGGTGCAAGATAATTGTCTGGGATTTAACTCTCGTTAATTCACTTCTAATGTTCAAGTGAGTCTCTCGAATTCACTCAATTATTAGTTCAAACGTTTAGTAAAAACTCCTCTCTCGATTAAGTCTCAACCTCACAATATGAACCAATTTATGCTCCGTGAAGATATGCACGAATTCGTAGTGGACTGGTCTTTAAGTGAACCTCTTTCGATTATCCTCCTAACTAGGTCTAAACAATAATCCAACTAGCCTCTTTCGATTACTAAGAAGAATCAATGAATTCAACCAACAAGATGATGCAAAAACATCACAAGTTATGCCTCTCTCGATTACATGAACATGTGAATATAGATGCAATAATTAAATCACCCAAAACAATTCAATACATAAGAACTAGAGTTAATATCCACAAACAATCATCAAAACACCAAATCCATCAATCCCTAAAGAGAACTACTCCATAGATATGGAGTAATTCATCACAAATATAAAGAAAAACATAAAATGATCCAAACTCTTGTCTTGAGTGAGGATTGAATGATGAATTCCTTGTGCTTTGGCTTCTCCACCTTCTCTCTAGCCTCCTTAAGTCTTAGATGTGTCAAAAGTCCAGAAAATACCATTTTTCCGCGTATTTATACCAAGTAGGGTCGGGCCCAAACAAAATCACCCTTTCCTAGCCGAAATAGGAAAACTTGCAAACTTATTACTTTTCATGCGTCGCATTATGCGTTGCCCAGTGCGCCGCATTAGTGCTTTTTCCTCACATACCCCAAAAACCCAGTCTCTGAAGTTTGACATTTTCTGACAGATTTTTACACTGATGCATCGCACTGTGCGTCGCCCAGTGCACCGCACCAGTGCAATTGTTTAGCAGATTATTCTTACTTAAATTTTGATGCCCAGAAGTGATCCTCGACCCCCGAACACGATTCTGGCTTATTCCTTTGGGCTTTTACTCAGACTTCAAAGCTCCAATTAGCTCGAATTAGTTCCATAAAATCTACATAGCTTGGAATCACTCCTACAAGGCATAAAATACACAATTAGTGTAAAACTCTAGCAATTAACGCTCAAACTCAATTAAAGTGCAATAAATTAGAATGTAATAAGCGACTAAAACACAAGATTATAACCTACCATCACATACCTCCAACCGTACAAATTCTGTAAAGCAAATTCAAGAATCCGCAAATCAGTACACAATGCATCTTCCACAGAACATCATTCTAAGGCAACACTAAGATAATGCTCGCTTACTCTGAACACCTGAATTCTTCCCTGCTCATCCGAGCTCGTGACATTCTTATCAACACCAAGCCGCAACCTTGATCCTCATTTTCCAATTCCCATGCCTCTTACTGCACCTATCATGCCACTACGCGAGAGTACAAGAATTCGTCGGAACCCCTGAACTACTAGTAGAATAAATACTTCATTGGCTAGAAACCTTTCACTTAACTCATTTCAGAAGAACCATTGCAACACGCAACTAAATTCCCATAACCGTAGAAATTACAAACCTCAAGTTGTGGTCTAAATCGCCATAACTCTTTCGGGATCCATTTATACATAACAAGGCCATTTGAATCACATACCTCCCAAATCAATCAAATCATAGTGGCTGTCAAGCCTGCACGTACAACCACAAACCACATGTATAACTTAACACGCCAAAGGAACTAATCATTGCCACAATTATGCTGATTCAAACCATTACTAACCGACCCCACTTCTTCCAATTTACTCTTGAGTTTCCTTAGAAATAATAATAGCTTCATTCAAAACATAACGTAACCCAACAACACTCATTCCGAGTGACCCAATTCACGAGACCACATTGTCTCAATACCCATGAACCATCGCATACTCTCCTTATGCGCACAATAGCATCTCCAACTGGTACACCCATTCTGAAAGATCCCCTATGAACCCAAAGTTGTTTTCTTCCATGTCTCTATCATCGCACCGCAGATCCTCAGTGCTAACATAGAAACACTCCAAGTCCCTTTCATAATCCACTGCAAAAACTCGATCCTTAACCACACAACGGACCCAATTGTAGATGGTGGGCTCCCCCACTTAGCTTTAAGCTACAATCACATAAATGTAAAACCCACAAAGATTCCTCCTTCTTAATTACCATGATCTCGCACCGTTAACCTGCCATATTTCTAGCAATCTCTTGTTAAACGTTTCATGAACATTCCGAATTATCAGCCACAATCGCATATTTGACCTTCTGTCGGGTAGTAAGTAGAACTCATCGTAGAAACTTCATCAAAATCATGCAACCGCTAACTTGCTCACAGGAGACAGCCCACATGTGGAATTCCATACCGACATCTTCCAACAATGCTACACTGGGTACAACTACCATGAAATCACTAAACCCTCTTGAGCTCATGCTCGCCCACCAGTTGTAAAAGTCTGTTCATCCCCCATTGACATCAACTGAAAGTCCGACAATACATTTCCAGACTCGAAGTTACGTCGTATCCCATAACGATAATCAAGCTTTTACACCCCTCTTCATTCCAAGAAAACTCATTTCCGTCATATTCAACCTTCATCAGCACAGTAGCCAACATCCCAAATAGAATCCTTGGACCTAGTCATTGTCCACCATGATCCCCCGAATTGCTCTAAACGTTTTAAAGACATGTGGCTATCCTACCACAGAATTCATATGCTACTTTGCCACTCCCACTTCGGTTAAACCATCTCCTTTAAGAAACTTCTCCACCTCTGCTATCCATACTTGACCTGCTAGCAATTCAACCACCGCGAGCATCTCCCACCGTGTCCTACCCAAATGTTGCCTCAAATCACAATCCATCTCTGCAGCACCTGAACTAATAAATTGTTACCAACTATAAGCCTCCTCGAAGATCATCTTTCTTGAGCCATCAGCATTCGAAACACCGATTCGATTCTGAAACCGCTACATACCATCGTCTCTGAAAACTGCTTCTTAGACACTATTACACCACAACCTTCCCCGAAGGCAAATAAAGCAAGACCATAACACCGAGGAACCTTAATGTGTTCAAACAAGGACGACGACACCACACCAAAAATGAAAATTCCACCACACTCGAAAATATCAAGTCTCGTTACTCCATAAACCAAAACCTGAACATACATAGTCTGATTGCCTTTCCTCTACTGTAATTAAATGTCGAACCTCTAAACCATGAACTGAGAAATCCTCATTTTGAGTCATTCACCGTCGAGATCCATAAATAAGCAACCTACCATTTACATCAACACTGTGCGATAACAACTCATGAACATCATAACAATCCGTGCATAGCCTCAAAACCATAGATAATACTAATACAGGGCTGAAATGGCAGAACACCCTTCCACAGGATGACGACAATAGCTCGCTCGAATACGCAGGGAGATACATCATGCACTACATCTGTAGTACCACTATAACTTTTTGATGCCCCAATGATAACAAGTGCCCAACATCATGTACTAGTGAGTAGGAAGGAAATGAAGGCATAAGCCTCGATGGAATCAAATATCACGACGAGGAATCAAGAAGGGAAGTGCTCCAAACAATCTTGTAGCCTCTCGAAGATAAGTACAGATGTCTCTGTACCAATCCGCAAGACTCTACTACACTTGCTCATGACCCGTGAGACCCAAGTGAACCTAGAGCTCTGATACCAAGCTGTTATGACCCAAAATCCACTATAGGTCGTGATGGCGCCCAACGTCGTTGTTAGGCAAGCCAACGGTGAAGTAAAAACTTAATTATTCATTTTATTATTTTCAAAATCATGAAACTTGTTAGGTGGAGACATAAATGCGTTAAAGTCGTAGAGCAATACAATTTAAATATTATACAAGTAAAAGTGTATCGAAATTAAGCATACCATAAACAAATCCTAGAACATCCCAAAACCCGGTGTCACAAGTGCATGAGTATTTACTAAGGAGTACAATAATAATACAATATCTGTCTGGAATGTAAATAAGACAAGATAAAGTAAATAGTACGATGGAGACTCTATGGGCTGCGATATGTAGCCTGGAATCCAGCTCACCATAAAGTCTTCTCAGTAGCTGCACCTACGCGCCCAGATGACCACCAAATGAACCTGTCAGATCCTGGACATTTAGTGCAAAAGTGTAGCATGAGTACATAAATCAGCGCGTACCCAGTAAGTATCCAGCCTAATCCTAGAGAAGTAGTGACGAGGGGTCGACACCGACACTTACTAAGGTCCAATAAAGAAGTATGCTAAATTCTAAATAGATTGAAGTACAACAGTAATAGTGGGATGAAACGGTAAATATCAAGTGCCAATATCAAATGAATAAACTTCTCAATCTCGTTTCCTATCTCAGCAGCTCGAAAAATATCAAGTGCCAATATCAAATGAATAAGAAATACCATATAAAATGCAAGGAATTAGTGGAAGGATAATCTCGTGAAAATTCGGACTGCTAGAGATATAACGCACGATTATGCCGAGGTCGTACGGCCCGATCCCATAAGAAATATGATACTGCCGAGGCGAACGGCCCAATCCCATAATAATGTGTACACTGTCGAGGGTCGAGCGGTACGAACCATAGATGCATCTATTATACTGCCGAGGCGAACGACCCGCTCCCATAAGAGTGTGGTACAAAATCCTGTCGAGGAGAACGGCCTCGATCCCATTAGAATAAGAAGCTTTAATGGGTCCTTGACCCCACTCATGAATATACGTGTGAGTTATGAAATTTAAGGAAAGCTTTGAAATGAATACGCACAACGTGGGAGAAATTCGTAAGGGAAGCACAAATTATTCTGCGGATTATCAAGTAGCTCACCACATATCTACAATAGCGAGTCTATCACCCTATGCAAGTATAGTCTCAAGTCGTAACACTAAATAATAAATTACACGAGCAAAGATAAATCAAATAGTACAATTATAGCATGGCGTGAACCTAAGTCTACCCGGACATAATCAGGAGTTCTAGCATACTCACGAACACCCATCACCCTATACGTGCGTAGCTCCCACAACATGTAGCACATAAGAATATAACACCTATGGTAAATTCCCGCTCACAAAGTTAGACAGGAGACTTACCTCGCTCCGAAGTTCCATAACCGGCTCCAATGCCACTCTAACACCTCAAACCGATGTCCGACGCTCCAAAACTAGTCAACGAATGTGCAAACCAATAAAAATATACTCTAATACTCATAATAAATCAATTTATAACAATTCCCAACTCCGCTCGAAAAGTCAATAAAGTCAACCCTCGGGCCCACGTGCCCGGATTCCAAAACTTTTCAAAGATAAACTTTACCCATAACATTACGAACTCAAATATATGTTTTATTCCCAATTCCATGTCCAATTTCGTGGTCAAAATTCAAAAATACCAATTTCTAGGTTTCTTTCAAAATCCCACAATTTCCATAAATTTTCATGTATAAATCCGTATATAACTCATATATTTAACTCACAATAGGTGGGAATAAATAACCTCAAAATGGATGACAAAAATCTCCTCTTCAAGAACCCCAAAAGTCGCCCAAACAAGTGAAAACAAATGAGTGAAATGGGCAAAAAACCCAACTTAAAACCATTCTGCCCAGGCCCATCCTTCATCGTGATCGCGGAAGCTCCTTCGCGATCGCGATCGCGAAGGCTAAAACAACGGCCTCAAAAATTTACTCTACGCGTTCGCGGGCCACGAGCCGCGTTCGTGAAGGCTTAACGCCTGACAGGCCCTAATTCCTCTTCCTCTTCGCGTTCGTGACTTCCAAGTCGCGTTCGCGTAGGCTACCCCAGCCTCTGCTCCGCGTTCGCGTCTCCTTCATCGCGTTCGTGATAGGAAAATCCCAGAAGCCCCAAAATCCTTCTTCGCGAACGCGTGAATCCCTTTGCGTTCGCGAAGAACAAAACCAAACACCAGCAACAGCAAATCATTCAAACTTGGTCCGAAACCACCTCGAATCACACCTGAGGCCCCAGGAACCCCGTATAATCACACCAACAAGTCCCAATACCTAATACAAACTTATTCCAAGGCTCTAAATGCCACAAATAACAAATCATGAATCGACGATCAAAATCTTTCTTTCAACTTTCAACTTCCAAACTTCGATGAACGCGTCTGAATCATATCAAAACATTCCGGAATGACACCAAACTTTACGTACAAGTCACAAATTATGATACGAACCTATTAAAAGGCTCAGAACCTCAAACGGACATCGATAACACCCAAAATTCACTTCAAATCAAACTTTAGAAATTCTTAAACTTTCAAAATGCCAACTTTCCATAATAAGCGCCGAAATGCTCACGGACCACCCGATACTCAACTCGAACATACGCCCAAGTCCTCTTGGAACTTTCAAATCCCGATTCTGAGGTCATTTAATCAAAAGTTAAACCTTAGTCAACTCTTCCAACTTAAAGCTTCCGAATTGAGAATTTTTCATCCGAATTAACTCCGAACTTCTCGAAAATCAACACCAACCACGCGTACAAGTCATAAAACATGAAGTGAAGCTACTCACGGCTACAAACTGTCGAATGACGCACTACAACTCAAAACAACCGGTCATGTCGTTACATTCTCCCCCACTTAAACATACGTTCGTCCTTGAATGTTCCAAGATTTGTTCCGAAGTTGTCAAAAATTACTATTTAACACCTCGTGCACCTACCCGTGCCACCACAATCCATGTGAGCACATTAGCTCGAGCCAGACTGAAGATCCTCCCTATAATCTTAGCTAACAAGACTTAGAACCAAATTCCAACATCCTGAATTCTCCAAGAGACGCGATTCTAACATACAAACACCCTATGAATCTCCACACACTGAACCAACACATGATCAAGCACCCATGTTGATACCACACAATGCGTCGCATAACTCATTTGCACATGGTAACCTCCTCTAAGCACAACAGCTGCAAATTCACTAACCCAATGCATGCAATATGCCTCATAACACATGTAAGCCTCGTTCCAACTCTCGCAATACTCCAACGACAAACGAGATGTGTAGAAACTCATAACCACCTGCCGAATCAATAAATCATGGAGTCTCTCCTCCTAACAAGAACCATTACCTCATTCTGAACTGAATAATGATATTTCCTCTTTATTATACCCTACATAACTCTGATCGCACTGATCTCAGGTCCAAAAATCTCGTCTCACCCAATACAAGTTGCTCGGGAAATAAGCCACCTCAAACACCGTCTAAATCTTATATGACGCCATCAATGTGCCAACAAGCTACAATCCGAATATGACTCATAAGGAAGAACGAACTCTGGCAAAGAACTACCCAGCCCGCGAAACGAATAAAATGGCCAACAGATGCTATAAACCTTTCTCGGGGACGAGAAACAAGACACACAAAAATAAGTATAGGGAACCGTACTCAACATCTCACTATTGCGGCATGCAACCCGATCCAAATATGACACTGTTGCGGCGTGCAATCCGATCCACACAACATACCTGTGGCAATATGCCACCCGATCCAAACAATGTCCCCGTGGCGGCGTGCCACCCGATCCACACATAACGATCAATAAGGAAACACTCATCAAGCCAAAATGCTTATACTTACGAAATGCCCGAATGTCGACCACAACCACGCCAAGGGCATAATACAAATTTTGGGGAGATGGACAGCGCCATACGCTACAAAAACCCAAGCACGACTAAGGTGCAATAAATGACCTGCATCTCGAGAGCCATCTTGCTTGTACAACACCACAAGCTACACGGGATCACAACACACATGCGAATAATCAAGTCGTCTCACAACCCACCTGGTACAAGAGAGTATTACATGGAATAGCTGACGACGGTAATAACATCCAATGCCTGAAGGCTCCTGCGTAAGTAATGCTATGTTGAATGATCACATCCGTCCTGACGTAGAGCACACATTCACATTAGACCCGCCAATGGACCTCAAACCGGTTCTGATCATTCCATACTAGGCCAACAACCTTTCAAGGATCCACAACGACCCTATTTATTACACATACGAGTAGCCATCAAATCTGGAACAAAATCCCGCAGACCACAACCAAAGGAATAGAGCGCCTTTCAAGCATAAGCTCTCACATTAGTAATAGTACCCTAATCTCTATACTTGGTTTCAATCCTTAACAATCAAGTGAATAACAAGTCACACTTCTACAATTTTCCCGTGGGTTACACTCCCATGACCTTCCGCACCAAGGTAGCAAAGCCTGCACATCCATACCTCCAACCGTACAAATTCTGTAAAGCAAATTCAAGAATCCGCAAATCAGTACACAATGCATCTTCTAAAGAACACCATTCTCAGGTGACACTAAGATAATGCCCGCTTACTCTGAACACCTGAATTCTTCCCTGCTCATCCGAGCTTGTGACATTCTTATCAACACCGAGCTGCAACCTTGATCCTCAACTTTCAATTCCCATGCCTCTAACTACACCTATCATGCCGCTATGCGAAATACAAGAATTCGTCGGAACCCCTGAACTACTAGTAGAATAAACACTTTATTGGCTAGAAACCTTTCACTTAACTCATTTCAGAAGAACCATTGCAACACACAACTAAATTCCCATAACCGCAGAAATTACAAACCTCAAGTTGTGGTCTAAATCGCCATAACTCTTTCGGGATCCATTTATACATAACAAGGCCATTTGAATCACATACCTCCCAAATCAATCAAATCATAGTGGCTGTCAAGCCTGCACGTACAACCACAAACCACCTGTATAACTTAACACGCCGAAGGAACTGATCATTGCCACAATCATGCTGATTCAAACCATTACTAACTGACCCCACTTCTTCCAATTTACTCTTGACTTGCCTTAGAAATAATAATAGCTTCATTCAAAACATAATGAAACCCAACAACACTCATTTCGAGTGACCCAATTCACAAGACCACATCGTCCCAATACCCATGAACCATATCATACCCTCTTTATGCACACAATAACATCTCCAACTGGTACACCTATTTAGAAAGATCCCCTACGAACCCAAAGTTATTTTCTTCCATCTCTCTAACATCGCACGGTAGAGCCTGGTGCTAACATAGAAACACTCCAAGTCCCTTTCATAATCTACTGCAAAAACTCGATCCTTAACCACACAATGTACCCAATCGTAGATGGTGGGCTCCCCCACTTAGCTTTAAGCTACAATCACATAAATGTAAAACCCACAAAGATTCCTCCTTCTTAATTACCATGATGTCGCACCATTAACCCGCCATATTTCTCGTAATCTCTTGTTAAACTTTTCATGAACATTTCGAATTATCAGCCACAATCGCATGTTTGACCTTCTGTCGGGTAAAAAGTAGAACTCATCGTAGAAACTTCATCAAAACCACGCAACCGCTAACTTGCTCACAGGAGATAGCCCACCTATGGAATTCCATACCAACATCTTCCAACAAAGCTGCACTGGGTACAACTACCACAAAATCACCAAACCCTCCTAAGCTCATTCTCGCCCATCAGCTGTAAAAGTCAGTTCATCCCCCATTGACATCAACTGAAAGTCCGACAATACATTTCCAAACTCGAAGTTACGTCGTATCCCATAACAATAATCAAGCTTTTACACCCCTCTTCATTCAAAGAAAACTCATTTCCGTCATATTCAACCTCCCTCAGCATAGTAGCCAACATCCCAAATAAAATCCGTGGACCTAGTCATTGTCCACCATGATCCCTCGAATTGCTCTAAACTTTCTAAAGGCATGTGGCTATCTTACCACATAATCCATATGCTACTCTACCACTCCCACTTCAGTTAAACCATCTCCTT
Organism: Nicotiana tabacum; assembly: GCF_000715075.1. Classification (NCBI taxonomy): domain Eukaryota; kingdom Viridiplantae; phylum Streptophyta; class Magnoliopsida; order Solanales; family Solanaceae; genus Nicotiana; species Nicotiana tabacum. The sequence goes on from NC_134092.1 coordinate 77,433,662, forward strand.
TAAGAAACTTCTCGACCTCTGCTTTTCATACTTGACATGCTAGCAATTCAACCACCGCGAGACATTTCCCACCATGTCCTTCCTCATCCTTCACAACCCAAATGTTTCCTCAAAGCACAATCCATCTCTGCAGCACCTAAACTAATAAATTGATACCAACTCTAAGGCTCCTCGAAGATCATCTTTCTCGAGCCATAAGCATTCAAAACACCGATTCGATTCTGAAACTGCTACACACCGCCGTCTCTGACAACTGCTTCTTAGACACTATTTCACCACACCCTGACCCCGAAGTCAAATCAAAGAAAACCATAACACCGACGAACCTTAATGCGTTCAAACAAGGATGACGACACCACACCACAAATGAAAATTCCACCACGCTCGAAATTATCAAGTCTCGTTACTCCATTATCCAAAACCTAAACATACATAGTCTGATTGTCTTTCCTCCACTCTAATTAAATGTCGAACCTCTAAACCATGAACTGAGAAATCCACCTTTTGAGTCATTTACTGTCGCGATCCATAAATAAGCACCCTACCATTTACATCAACACTACGCAATAACCACTCATGAACATCATAACAATCTGTGTATAGCCTTAAAACCATAGACAATACTAATACAGGGCTAAAATGGCAGAACACCCTTCCATAGGACAACGACAATAGCTCGCTCGAATACGCAGGGAGATACATCATGCACTACATCTATAGTACCACTGAAACTTTTCGATGCCCCAATGATAACAAATGCTCAACATTGTGTAAGTGTGAGTAGGAAGGAAATGAAGGCATAAGCCTTGATGGAATCAAATCGCACGAAGAGGAATCAAGAAGGGAAGTTCTACTAACAATTTTATAACCTCTCGAAGATAAGTACATACATATTCGTACCGATCCGCAAGATTCTACTAGACTCGCTCATGACTCGTGAGACCCAAGTGAACCTAGAGCTCTGATACCAAGCTGTCACAACCCAAAACCCACTATAGGTCGCGATGGCGCCCAACATCACTGTTAGGCAAGCCAACGGTGAAGTAACAACTTAGTTATTTATTTTATTATTTTTAAAATCATGAAACTTGTTAGGCGGAGACATAAATGCGTTAAAGTCGTATAGCAATACAATTTAAATATTATACAAGTAAAAGTGTATCGAGGTTAATAAAACCATAAACAAATCCTAGAACATCCTAAAACCCGGTGTCACAAGTGCATGAGCATTTACTAAGGAGTACAATAATAATACAACATTTGTTCGGAATGTAAATATGACAGGATAAAGTAAATAGTATGATGGAGACTCTGTGGGCTGCGATACGTAGCGTGGAATGCAGCTCACCATAAAGTCTTCTCAGCAGTTGCGCCTATGCGCCCAGACGACCACCAAATTAACCTCTCAGATCCGGCACAGTTAGTGCAGAAGTGTATCATTAGTAAAGTCCCCTCATGAAAGCTTGGAGAGCATTATTCACGTGTTCAGTGATCAACTATTTCACATCATCCTGCTCAACGGTCTGCTCTTCTCCATGTTGTTCATTCGAGTGAGTAGCAGATCTTTCAGGTGTTCCTTCTCGAGAAGTGCGTGGAGATCTTTGAGGTGATGGAACTGGAGTTCCTTCTACTTGTTGGTTGTTGTCACTGATAGTTGACATGATTTGGTTGTGAGAGAGAAAGATTTGGAAAGTAAAAAGATTATCAGATTTCCGGCAATGGAATCAATTTGTTTAACCAAAAGATAAGATTCTCGGTCAAAGCCTATTTTTAAAAGAACTCGTGTTACTGATAACCAAGAAATTCCGTACTTTCTCAATTATATGAAAGGAAATAAACGTGACAAGAAATATGGAAATAATTGATTGAAAACAAAAGAAAGTAATGGTATTCCAGTAAGAATCAGAACGTCCCTTTACAAGTGAAATTCTCTTCCCTTATATAGGGGTTTACAAATATAATGTTTCATTCCTTTTATGTCTGAGTCATTATGAGCATTAATGACATTAAATGAACTGTTATAATTGGCGATTGTAACTGTTCATGAAGATTCTGTAGCGATTCTGATTCTTCTTCCTCATTAATTGGAGATTCGTGAATCTTCCTTTTTTATTGTCTTGATTCATTCTATCCATGTCTCTTCATTGAACAATTTAGGCTCGAGCAACTCTGTCCTTTCATTTCGTGAGTGATTTGTTAGTACCTCTTGTAACTCGTGCATTCTTTAATTATTACACTCCAGTTATCATCTTCTTAGTGATCCATGTATCATGCCCTGTCAGCCACATATAATTCCACGTGTATTATTTATTTTCTACCAATACAGATAGTCCTCCCACTTGCCGAATATTCTGCAATTGAATATTTGGGAAGTGGTACGTACTTATGGCGGGAATTATTTGCCACCGTTTCCCATGTATCATTGCATCTTCTTCAAAACCAACACGTCGCATGTCACTTCCATTTAATGTATGTGCCACGTGGCCTTCTTCGATTGGGTCTGCGACTCTTCAGCGGTTTTTAGGGCTTTCTTGTGGCTGCATCAGTCACTTTTAGTTTCATGAAACCTTCAATCTACAGTATTTTTCTTCTTTAATCGTTCTTGTTCTTCAGCATGCATTATTTTCTTGTATAACCATGTCTTCATCAAACCCCGATCCTCGTAGAGTAGTAATTGTAGATAAACTTCCCCCTTCAACTACTCTTGTTAGGAGTAGAAGAGGTATTATGTAGTTTAGGAGCTATATCTATTCGTGGTTCTACTTCCCAAACCAACATCGTTACTCCTTCTTCTTCTAGGACTAGGGCTTCTTCAACCCATAGATCTTCTGCCAGAAATAGGGAATCAAGTGAACCCATTCGAGAACCAACAGTTGATGAAATTGTTCCTCAAGAATTTTCTTTCTCTACTGATCGTGAATCGATCAGGAACCAAGTTACTTCTATGACTTTCTATGATCGTGCCGATGTCTATCCTTCCCAGATTACTAATGGCTTGATTTCTCTTGTGCGAAGAGAATGCCACTGGAAATCTGATTTTCCAGTTTTAGTTCCTCGCTCAAACCAAAGGATAACTTCATACCAGGCTAGTTATTCTTTTGTTTACACATATCCTTTTACCTTAGGTTTCAGACCACCTATTGACCCAGCGATCATAGAATTTTGTCATTTCTTTAATGTTTGCTTAGGACAGATTGGTCCTATTTTATGGAGAGTTGTTGCATGTCTACGATACCTATCTAATTTGGCTTCCTTACCCTTTACCTTTCAATACTTGATTCATTTTTATTCCCCTAAGTTGTTTCGTTCAGGGGTCTTTACTCTCATGGCCAGAAGCAAAAGGGTTTTGGCTAGCCCTGAAGATGATAGAGATCGTGGCTGGTACGCCCATTTTGTTGCTGCTCCCACAAGTGGTTTGGTGGGTGAGGAGAACATGCCTTTTTCAGAAAAGTGGATTTTTGCACGTAAGGTTGTTTTTTTTAAGTATCTCTCTTCTTTTTTTATGAGGGAAGAAGAAACTTACGATCTCGTGGCTTTTTTCTTTTCTTTTTAGCAACCATGGAAGTTTTTGAAGAAATACCAAACTTCCGTGCTTGGGTAGAGAAATTGTTGTCGGTTGCTCCTACGAAAGAAAGGTCTTGGAAACACATTTCTCATAGGTTTGGTTGGAAAGTCAAGACTCATGGTATCCTTCTCTTTGATTTTCCTCCTTCCTTTTGTATTTACTTGGAGGTTACTAACTTTTTCCTTTGCTAGGGTTTCCTATTCGAGGTGTCAGTGCCGCATCTATTACTTCATCAAGACTCTCTTTGTCCCTTGCTCAAGAGATGATTTTAAATTCTTCATCAAAGAGAAAAGCGGAGGGAGCTCGTGGCTCGGAGTGTGAAGAGGAACAAGAAGAGGGTTATTTAGTGTGTAGGCCTCGGGCTAGGAGGCGCGTTATTTAAGATGATGAAACCACCCCTCCTCCAAGTTCAGTTCCTGTGAATGAGCCTGAAAGTGCTACTTTAGTTAGTTCTGATGAAGAGATGAATGTTTCCCCTCGTGACTCTATCGATCAATTATTTTCCCGTGGTTTTGATAGTGAAGATTTTGGTCCTGTTTCCGAAGAAGTACCCCTTGCCTCTTTTCGAGTGTCAGTTCCTATTGATTCTCAGATTTTTGCTCCTGTTGTTGCTGTTACTGCTCCTCCCGTACCTGTTTTCACTTCCTCAACTGTCCCTATTGCTACCACTTCTCATGTTGAAGTTTCACTTCCTCGAGCAATAGGATGATGAAAAAGGTTACCATAGAAGTCCCCGAGGATGGTAATCTTTTGAAAAACTCTGGCCAAGCCGACGTATGGCTAAAACCTCTGCTTGGCCCAGTTGAGAAGTCGAAGTTGGAAAGCCACAGTTCCTTGACGTGGATGAATGATATTGTTTATTCATCTTTGAAGGTACAAGTCTTAGCTCTTTCCTTTATTTTCCTTGTGATTTTTTACCTTTGTTTGATAATCACTTCTTCTTTTTCTTTTGTAGATCAACTTGATAAACACGGAGCTTATGAAGAGAATTGTCCACACTGAACAGCTAGTCAACGATTATCGTACAGAGGCGGACAACTGGAAGGAACAATACGAGGGTCTTCCGTTGGAGAAAGAAGTTTTAGATGAGGAGAAGTGTGCTTTGGAACAACAAGTAAGAGTGATGGCGGCAGAATTGGTAATTGAAAAAGCCTCTTCCAGTCAAGTTGGCAAAGATAAAGATATCCTTAAGTCTTCATTTGCAGAGCACCTTTCCAAAGTTACCGAAGAGATTAGGGGTTTGAAAGAACTCCTTAATCAGAAGGAGACCTATGCCGGGGAGCTTGTTCAAATACTCACCTAGGCTCAAGAAGACCTCTGTGCCTCTACTGATAAGGTCCAATTCTTGGAGAGATCCCTCGCCCCTTTGAAGTCTTCTTATGATACCTCTTTGACTGAAAGAGAAGAGTTGAAGGCTGAAATTGAGCAATGGGAGAAGGACTACGAGGCTCTCAAAGATAAATTAACTCTTGACGTAAGCTGGACTTTTCTGAACACGCGCCTCGAGACTTTGATGGAGGCTAGCCAGGAAGTCTTTGACTTGAATGCTGAGATTGCAAAGGCTAAGGAAACTATTAAAAAAACTCAGCAAAGTCAGAACTTTTCCTCACCTGAGGTGGGAGTTCCCGAAGGTGATGAACTTACTCCTGGTGAAGTTGGTGTTCAAGCCTCTTCTGCTCAAGTCGAATCTTCTCCTGCTGCTGATGATGCCATATTGGATTCTGCCCCATAATGTTCTTAGTTTGTTTCTTGAACTTTTGATGGGAAGTTTGTTTTGTTTATTTTTGTTTTTTTTATTTTTGGAATGATTGGCTAGTTTTTACCCCTGGTCCGTTTTGGGGTTTGTAATCAAACTAATACCTTGGTTTTAACTAAGTTTATACTTAGTTTTAGCTAGGTTTATTATATAATATTTCGTTTGATTTTATGTTTTACTCTTTGACTTGCATTTTAAAAGTGCTTTAGTATTTCGTGATTTTGGTATAGACACAAATTTTATAAAAGAGTGCCCTTTTATAAACGACACTAATGAAGAAGACGTCTCAACTTCATATTGGTGTAAGTATATGAAAGAAGTAGGAAAATACATGTTTCGAAGAGATTTATTGAATAATTTGAGGAAGTTTCATATTTTAAACTTTTAAATTATATAACACTTTACATGTATTCAAGTAACTTTTTGTACAACATCTACAACTCTTTCATAACTGTTTTCCTTATAACAAATTTCATAAAATTCTAGGGTATATTTTGCAACCCATGACTAATCATTGCCCTTAACCTAAGTACTCGTAGGATCTTGTAATTTACATCCGCGAGTTTATACTTTATCAAAGCTTATTACAAAGGTTTTGAATCGGGCTTTTTTTTGGCTCTTGATTAGCTCTTGATTTTTTATTTTTGGGTTGATCCAGGCTTGACTTGAATTCTAACTCTTTTAGTCTTCTTTGCCTTCCATAGTCCCCCAAGTGTTAGAGATTTGAAGTATGAAATATCGAGCACTTGATAATTCCTTTCATGTGGTCCATTTCCTGAAAAGAAAAATACATACGGGACTCGGAGGTATATTTTTAGATTATGACTGCTTAACCCTTTTTATTTCCATCAGAAAGGTTGTAACCCAGATCAGGAATAATTTTGTATCTCGCGTGTCTTTCAGGTCTAATATCATCATTTGGTGTGGGCTAGCTTTTTGCCCATCATCTAAAATTGTTAGTATAATTTAACTGAACAAAACAAAATCGTAGTTAAGTGATACCTGACCGTGGGTATTTCCCTTGCTTAGAAATAAAATTTCTTCAAATGAACAGCATTCCAATTCGAAGGTAACACCTTGCCATCCATGGTTTCTAATTCATAAGCACCTTTCCCAGCGATACCTCGAACTTTATAAGGACCTTCCCAATTTGGGTTCAACTTTCCTGCCCCAACTATTTTTGTTGATTGAAAAACCTTTTTGAGAACGAAGTCCCCAATCTTGAAGTATCTTAGATGAGCCTTCCTGTTGTAGTATCATTCAATAGTTTGCTTCTGTGCTGCCATCCTTATTAGAGCTGCTTCTCTTCTTTGCTCGAGTAAATCCAAGTTCGCTCTTAACTCTTCATCATTTGATTCTTCTGTTGCTTGTGTGAATCTCGTACTTGGCTCTCCTATTTCAACTGGGATTAAGGCTTCTGAACCATAAATAAGTGAAAATGGTGTTTCTCCCGTGCCTGTCTTTGTTCTTGTTCGATAAGCCCATAATACTCCTGGTAACACCTCGGGCCAATTGCCTTTTGATTCTTCTAATCTTTTCTTCAAATTATTAATAATAATCTTGTTCATTGACTCAGCTTGTCCATTTTCCACGGGATGATAAGGTAAGGAAGTTATTAGTTTGATTTGCCAACTTTGAAAAAATTCTGTGACTTTCGAGCCTATAAACTGTGGTCCATTATCACATACGATTTCTTTTGGCACTCCGAATCGGCATATAACATTCTGCCAAATAAAATCCATTACTTCCTTTTCTCGCACCTATCATAATTGATATTACGGACCTACTCAAGCTTCCGGAATCGAAATTCGACCCCGATATCAAAAAGTTCACTCCGGGTCAAACTTTCTAAAAACCTTCAATTTTTTATTTTTTTTCAAATGACCCCGAAATGACCAACGGACCTCCAAATCCACTTCCAGATGCGCTTCCAATACCAGAATCACCATACGGAGATATTTCCAGACTCGGAATCCCAAACGGACATTGATAACATTTAAAATACACCCCAAGCCAATTCTTTTGAAATTCTTCCAAAATACCAATTTCCATAATAGGCGCTGAAACGCTCCCGAGTCATCCAAAATACGATCCGGACATACGCCCAAGTCCAAAATCATCATACGAACCTGTTGGAACTTTCAATTCCCGATTCTGAGGTTGTTTACTCAAAAATCCCAGTTTTGTCGATTCCTCCAACTTAAGGCTTCCGAAATTTGAATTTTCTTTCCAAATAAACTCCGAACTTCCCGAAATTAAATTCTGGCCATCCGTACAAGTCATAATACCTGAAGTGAAGCTGTTCGGGGCCTCAAACCGTTGAACGACGCGCTAAAGCTCAGAACGACCGGTAGGGTCGTTACACCCGGATTTCAAAACATTTCGAAGATGAACATTACCCATGACACCACGAACTCAAATATGTAATGTATCCCTAATCCCGTGTCCAATTTCGTGATAAAAATCTAAAAATATAAATTCTAGCTTTTCTTCAAAATCTCACAATTTCCACCAATTTCAATGTTTAAGTCCATGTAAAATTCATGTATAAGTCGTGTATTTAACTCACAATATGTAGAAGTTACTTACCTAGTGATGGATGACGAAAAAGCTCCTTCAAAGTTGCTCCAAGTTTGGTTTCCATGGAAGATGTGAGATAAAATGAGCCAAAACCTGTTTTTGTAATTTTATACACTGCCTAAACGACCTTCATCGCGAACGCGAAAATCACCTCGTGTTCGCGAAGCACATCCAGCTTCAGCTCCAAAACTCCTCTACGCGAACGCGAGAAAGGGCTCGCGAACGCGAAGCTTTACCAGCCTGCCCTTCGCGAACGCGGCTGCCTAATCGCAAACGTGAAGGCAAAATTCCACGACCAGGCCAACTTCTCTTACGCAAATGCGTCATGTCTATCGCGAACTTGGAGTAACACTGCCCAACACATCGCGAACGCGGCTTCCCCATTGCGAACGCATAGAACAAAAAGGCCCAAACCCATATTCCTTCTTCGCGAACGCGTGAGACCCCTCGCATTCGCGAAGAACAAAACCAGCACCACCAACAACAACTGAGCTAAATTTGGTCGGAAGCCACCCCGAAACACACCTGAGGCCCCCCGAGACCTCGTCCAATCACACCAACAAAGCTCAATACCTTATAAAAACTTATCCAAAGGCTCGAAACACCACAAATAACATCAAAATCATGAATCGACGATCAACATCTTTCTTTCAACTTTCAACTCCCAAACTTCCACGAACGCGTCGAATCATATCAAAACATTCCAGAATGACGCCAAACTTTACGTACAAGTTACAAATCACAATACGAACCTATTCCAAGGCTCAGAACCTCAAACGAACATGGATAACACCATAGATTCACTTCAAATCAACCTTTAGAAATTCTTAAACTTTCAAAATGTCAACTTTCCATAACAAGCGTTGAAATACTCCCGGACCACCCGATACTCAACTCGAACATATGCCCAAGTCCAAAATCATCATACGAACCTATTGGAATCTTCAAATCCTGATTTACATGTCGTTTACTCAAAAGTCAGACCTTGGTCAATTCTTACAACTTAAAGCTTCCGAATTGAGAATTTTTCTTCTGAAACCACTCCGAACTTTCCGAAATTCAATTCTGACCACATGTACAAGTCATAAAACATGAAGTGAAGCTACTCGAGGCCTCAAACCGCCAAATGACGCGCTAGAACTCAAAACGACTGGTCGGGTCGTTACACCGCGTAACAGTAATCATGTACTGGGGCAATGATGGGGCAGGCGGTAAAAAATAAAGTTTGGGGCAGCGACGTGGAAATAGTTTACTCCGCCAGAGCATTTATGTCCTTTCCCCGAACCAAATCAACACTCTTGCTAGCAAAGAAATTCAATTCAATATTAAGAATGACAATATTATTGTTGGATTTTTTTTTTTATTTCGCATTTGTTTAGATAGTGAAAATGCATTACTTACTTTTTTTAAGTGGTTACTCGTGTAACTAATACGTATTACCCGTACTTATTTTAGCATGACTTAGTACTTTTAGATCATGATCATATGACTTATAAATTAGTAATATTTATTTTATTATAATTTTATTATCTTTATTATTAAATATTTTAGTACAATGTCATGAATTATATTAACATTTTGTGTTTTTCTTGAAAAATACCTTATATAATTGTATCTTACTAGAACTAAAGAAATATTTGTACCACAAGTTATATGTTTTATGTTGTAAAGACTTAACCAAAACAATGCGAAAAACTCGAGAAAGTCGAAAATTCGAGAAAATCGAGATTGAAAAACCCGACCTTTATTAGTTTGATTTGGCATATAAATTCAAAAATTTGACACAATTAATTTGATTTAGTAACTGAAAAATATCCAAATCGACCTATATACACCCTACCTGAGATTTTTATAAGTTTATATTCGTTTATTGAAAATGTAATGTGGTGAGATCATTTCCTCCTATGAATGAAGGGAAAAAAACCAACAAATGTTTTTTGCCTTTAAACAATTCACTTATGGTATGCTCCACTTTACGGCCTTATTACAGATAGAATTAGATTAATCATCGGCAGATGCAATAACTAATCAAGAACAAATCTTCTATTATGTCTGGTTGGCTCCATAACGAATATTCACTGCCCAGAATTGGCAAATATTCTGACCCTATCAACAATGTCAGTTAGCCCACCTACCGTCCCTTCTATTATTACTAACTAGTAAATCTATTCGCGCTTCGCGCGGTCATAAACAAATGTTTCTTTTACTTTTTTATAATATAAGAAACGTTAATTAAAAAAATAAAAAAGGAAAAATTAAATGCTAATTCATATAAACATTTAGGACATGCAATTCTAATCTTTGGTACACAATGATGAAAGCTATTCACGTGAAGCTATACGTCGACTAAATCAAAATTCAAAATCTGCATTTAAACTTTATTCCAACTTGCAAGTTTAGCAGTTTTTATAAGCAAAAAGATATGCAATTTGATAAAGTTCAAAAGCATCATGAACCCAAGTGGAGGGATAAAGAAATACAATATCAAACTCACGACTTGCTCCTGAGTCGTGTCCTACCTTCAAACTAAATGCTACATGTCTAAATCAAATATACATAAAATAATCCTCATTGGATGATATCTTCCCGCTGCATATCAATCATGTTGTAAATGTACTTGTCTACTTTTGACTTAACATGCATTCAGATAACATTTAATTTCCTTCGTTATACTCTGGTGAATGAGAAATGTAAAGCTAGAAGAGGGATCTAAATGGACAATTTAGCTTCAAATGTTTACCAGCTTACTGAGGGGGCACAATCTAATTTCAACAGTTTAATACTTTTCAATGGCCCTTTTTAACATTTACAGATTTACCTTTTCACATCAAGAAGCTCTGCAAGTTTATATTGTTCCTCTTTCTTTTCTTGCCTTCTTTTCCTTTTTGGTTGTTATTTTAGAGCAGCATCGTTAAAACGTGAGAGGACATGTAATAGTATCTTAACACCAAGTTTACACTTCAAGAAAGTACCTGTATGGATTGCTGATCAATTATAAAAAGGAAAATATAAGATTTATAAATATTATATTGATTATGCCTTGATGTGTTGGTGAAATGAAGAGTGGACGATATACTGAGAGGTAAAATCTGAAATAAAAAGAAACAAATTCAGAGTAAGTTAACAATGCAACTTAAGAAATTGCCCATATATTAGAACAAAGCAAATCCAAGAAAGAGAAGCACAAAGAGCAAAAGGTCACTTGTCTATGATATCTTAAAAAATTGTCTATCCAAATTCGTAACAGAATAGATTCGAGAGATCGGGGTAATCTTATTTTGGTTGCATCACCCAATTCAATACAATGATTAAAAAACTGAAAATGAGAAATGGTAAGGTCGGATAGGAGATGTAGGGTTGCTGGAACATGGAGCTTTGAGTCATTAAAGCGGCTAAACCACTTAATGAGAAAAAGGAAAAAGAAAAATAAAAAGAGAGAAAAAAGATAAATAGATTTCTTAGCCAAAAGAGGTGTCAAGTCATCAATACTATGGCCACAATTATTATTTAATCATCATAGATGCAAATTAACACATAAATTCTTTCAACAACAGTTTAACAGTAAGTTGGTTGATATTTCTCTCAACAACTCCAGAGAAAGTTGATCAAACGTTCAATCCAGCTTATCGTGCATATAATAAGGGGCAATGGAGAAAGAAATATATAAACATCTTCAAAAGCACATGTAGTCACTATGCTTAAAGTGCTCAGAATTTATCCAATGCATAGTATCAAGAATCAAAACTACATCGAGGGGCAAACAGTACTTTACTGAAATTCCAATGGATTAGGCTTTTAGTTTTCTAAAGACCAATTGATTGACCAAGGACATTAATATGACAACAACAAACTTCAGAATATTAACTCCGATGCAAATATAAATAAGTCGCACCTTCAACTCTCCATGTAACATGATACGATAAAGTTAACAATAAATATGCATATGCACACGTATATCGACACTCGTTTCTTTTCTGAATTAAATTAATTGATATGGTGAAAATATGGAGCATACTACACCAGTTACAGTGAGTGTCATATTAATATATATACGTATATATTTTCTGTAAGCTATTTTATAGATATATGATTCAAGTCAATGAACGAATACTATATCAGCCCAGAGAGAGACCGGCGCTACTGACCTTCAGGATATTGTTTTGCACTAGTTTTCTAAGTTTTGATAAGTGATAACCACAAATACATAGAACACAAAGGTCTTTTGATGGTGGAGCAGAAAAACTGGCAAGATTCACATAACTTGTTGCTTTGAGGCCAATAAAACTTACATTAAATTGAAAAATTCTCATTGTCCTACGACCACTGTTTCTTTAGTCAGGTATCATGGAATTGATATTGGAGATCCATACTTCAGTTGAATTAGCATTGTTAGTTTCAAGTTTTAACTCGATTTTTAAGTCATTAGAAGGTACATATATTATATTCAGGCTAAGCCATCCATAAGAGAAATCCCTTAACATTTAACAATAAGTATTAAATATAATTCTCCTAAAAATAGTTCTTATATCGTGACTTAAATGTCAGGTTAACAGTAAATATGAACTCCAAGAGTTATATGAATTTTTAATTCCAATAAAACTTGAAAGTAATGACTATCACTCTTACTCAATCATACATTTATGAAATTTGTATATTCATATTCTTCCATCTTTGGACCATATCATATTATCCAACATATAAAGAGCATGTCCAAGACTATTGTTTCTTTCACCTTTTCATATGAATAAGCGTAGTTACCAGATTACCTGATATTCAACAAATGTTAGAAAACTAATGCTGCCAAAAATTCCAATGAAAGACTTCGTACCGAATCGTGAAATTTAAAAAACTAAAACCAAGAGAAAATATGGAGACAATAACCCGAAAAACAACCCTCAAGAAAAAGTTACATAGACGCAGTCAAAAAGAAAATGAGATACCATTGAGGACATTTGAATTCGAAGGTCAATTTCCTGAGTCGTACTTATAGGAGCATCAAGACAACCACCAGCATGAATGACCGAGATTCAATATGAGAAAAGGAAAAAGGCCCAAGTTCCATTTTCAAGTTCTAATAGAATCCCCAAACCCTCTTTCAAGAGAACCCATTACAATTCCTGTCACGACCCAATTCTCCTATAGGCCGTAGTGGCACCCAACGTTGCCGCTAGGCAAGCCAACAGTGAAATAAACCATGTAATTTCTCTTTTAATAAGTTTTCAAGTAATTAAATTTCATTAATTAAAAGGTTAAGAAACAACAAATTTAAATAAATAGACGAAAGCAGCTGAGTGCAATCATAATAATAGAATAATTCAAAACCATATGACGGCTAGTGTATGTGTCAAGACCTGGTGTTACAAGTGTATGAGCACTAATAGATTATACAAAACTTTAGCTTTTGTCTGAAATGAAAATAGACAAAAATAGATGCAAATGAGAGACTCTAGGTGCTGCGGAACGGCTCAGGAAGCAGCTCACCACTAGGCCTCGGGATATTTAGAATGCGCGCCGGTAGGACCGTCAGATGCACCTGCCTCAGATCTTGCACGATTAGTGCAGAAGTGTAGCATAAGTACATAAACAACATGTACCCGGTAAGTATATAGTCTAACCTCGAAGAAGTAGTGACGAGGGGTCGACTTCAATACTTACTAAGGTCTAACAATATGAATACATAAATTCTAAATAAGCATGAGTTATGTAAATTATTATAATTACCCATTAACAAGCAGGAGCAAATAATTCTTTCACAATTCAATAAATCCCAAATAAATTCCAGTCATTAATTAGTGTAACCTGATAAGGCATAAAATAATATCAAGTATGATTAGGTTTTGAGTATTGTTAAGCACGATTTATGCCAAGGTCGTACGGACCGATCCAGAATAACGTGTACACTGCCAAGGGATGTGCGGCACGATCCATAGATGTATCTATCTACTGCCAAGGCGTTCGGCCCGCTCCACAAGAAGAGATGATACTTTATAAGCATTTGACTTAAATGTTATAACAAGGCTAACACACAATATAATAAAATTTCTATTAATGGTCAAGTAATCCGCTAAAAATTCAAGTAAATGAAATTCGATCTTTTACAATTCCTCTAACAAGTTCTAATATAATTTAGGTACTTAAATTAACAAGTAGGGTGCAAACATTATAAGTAATTCATGATTTGGGTCCTAAACTACCAGACATAAGCACAAATAGTAGCTACGCATAGACTCTCGTCACCTCGTGCGTACGTAGCCCCCACAATCAGAGGCAAATATTAATTTAAATCACCTATGGGGCAAGTTCCCTCTTACAAGGTTAGACAAGAGACTTACCTCGTCTCAAGGCTCACTTTCCGATCACAATTTCATCCTAAAACCTCAACTTGGTGCCGAACAATCCAAAACTAGTCAAATGTTATATAAATTAATCAATACACGTTTAAAAGTTCATATTCCAACTATTAGAGTGATTACCCAACCCCAATTGAAAGATTCCTAAAATTCATCCCCGGGCCCACGTGCCCGGATTCTGGAAATCTTTAAAGAAAGTTGTTACCCATAACCTCACGAACTCAAATATAAAATTTTCAGTCAATTCCATAACCATTTTCGTGGTTAAATCTCATTTTTATTAAAATCTAGATTTTTCATCTAAACCCATGATTTTTATAATTTTTACATGTTAAAATCTACCCATAATCTATGTATTTAACTCATATTGTATAGAAATCATTTACCTCAAAGTGCTAGGTGAAAGCCCCTCTCCAAAAGCTCCAAAATCGCCCAATGAATGAAAGAAAATGAGTCAAAATGGTTTAACTCCCGACTTAAATGAACCTCACTGCCTCTAGTACTTTCGCACTTGCGGTCACTGGGTCGCATCTGCGGCATCACTTTTGCGGAGGTAGGTCCGCTTCTGCGGAATTCCCCAGGCCCAGCACTGGCCGCTTCTGCGGGCGGAATACCGCTTCTGCGGTCCCGCTTCTACGGATGGCCAAGCGCACCTGCGGTCTTATCGCACCTGCGGGATATTCCTCGCAGAAGCAGGCATGGTTCTCCGCTTCTGCGGCCACTGGCCAAACGCCCCAAAGCCGCTTCTGCAGCCACAAGCTCGCATCTGCGGGCTCGCACCTGCGGCAAAAAGCTTGCAGGTGCGGGCACACTAGAGCCGGTGCACCAGCAACCCTTTGTGCTCTAAATCGATCTGAGCATCGTCCAGATGGCACCCGAGGCCTCGTCCAAACATACCAATAAGTTTGTAAATATAAAACGGACTCGCTCGCACCCTCGGAACGCGAAAAACAACATTAGAACTAAGAATCGCAATCCAAAACTAATAGGATCAACTTATGAACTTCAAGTTCTTCCAACTCACTCCGAACGCACCGAATCATACCTAAACTACTCAGAATGATACTAAAATTTGCGTGCAAGTCTTAAATCACCATACAGAACTATTCTCAAAACTCGTAATCCCAAACGGACCTCGATAACATCAAAATTCACTCCAAACCAAATTTAAAGAATTTTAAAACCTTCAAGGTGCTCAATTATCAATATTAAGTGTCGAAACGCTCCCGGGTCATCCAAAACTCGATCCGAACACACGCCCAAATCCAAAATCATCATACGAACCTATTGGGACCGTAAAATCCTAGTTCCGTGATCGTTTACTCAAAACGTTGACCAAAGTTAAATTTAGTCCTTTTAGCCATCCTTAAGGAATTAAGTGTTCCGATTTCAACCCGAACCCTTCCAAATCCTGAACTAACCATCTCCGCTAGTCATAGAACAGTAAAAGCACATATATGGAGTCTTATTTAGGGGAACGGGAATCTAGAAAGCAAAACGATAGGTCAGGTCGTTACAATTCCTAATATAAATTGCCTTAAAAATAATTGAACATCTACCAAGAAAGAAAAAGGACTGAATATGAAGAGCATACATGTATGATATGTGAAAATTGAGAGGATAACGTTTCGAAAACGGGATATTAGCAACCGCTTTGGAAATAGAAATTAAATATATAAAGTGTAACTGAATTTTTTTGTGAAAAGAAGTGGCCCTTCGGGAACAGGCAAGAGTGAAATATAGAGGGAAATGGCAAAAATATGAGAATTTAGATAAATATGAACTGTGGGCAGTGAGAAGTGCCACGTAGAGGGTGTTTGGTTAAGCTTATAAATTGGTCAAACTAGCTTATAAGTACTTTTCGGCTTATCTACGCATTTGGTAAAGTTAAAAATACTTATAAGCCACGTGCTTAAAAGTAAAAAATAAGTCATAAGCTTGTCACCCTCAGCTTATGAATTTTTAGCTTATAAGCACTTTAAGTTTGACCAAAATTTTTACTATTTTATCCTTAAAATATTCTTTTTTAGAAAAAAAACTCTTACATCGATACTCACTGCCTCAAGTATTGTTTTAACCTAACCCATCCTCCTCCGCCTCTTCAAGTCTTGAATTCTCATTGACTATTTAAGAAAAGCAAATTCTCTATTCCTTTGCGTATTTGTATCTTTGTGATTGTGTATTAATCTTTGAACTGTATGTAATAAACGAGGGCATATCAAAATTTTTAGTGTATTGCTTTCTAAGTGTTGTGGTGATGAAGACAGTGTTTATTTCTCTTCAAATATTTTGTCCTATTTAGGTTTATTTTTTACTGAGAAACTTTTGTCAATTCATTAACTATTATAACTTATAATTATATCACTATCATAAAATAAATTATATTTATCATAAAAATTATCTTATCTAAGCACATTTGTATTTAAAATAAAATGACAAATAGAATATTTTATATTTGAATCGATCTGGAATCTAAAATTTTGAAGAAATTACGCCCTTATAAGTGTAAACAGTTATAAGGTTATTTAAGTCATTTTAACAGAAAAAGAGCTTATCAGCATTTTTTATCAAATACTGCAACAACTTATTATTAATTCCAGCACTTGTATCCAAACACGTAACTGCTTATTTATTAAATCAGTTTCAGCACTTAAAAGTGATTTTCATCACCTAATGCTTATCAGCTACTTCAAATAAGCTAATCCAAACGGGCTCGTAGTCACTCTTCTATTCCCCTAAATTAAAATTATATATAGATTTTCTTTGATTACAGAGAACGACGAATTATTTTCAAAGCACAGCAAAAAAAAGCCTAGCATAAGGTTGAAAATAATTGCACACATGTCAAAGACTTATTGGCACCTGTCCATTGTCCAAATTTGCAACATGTTCAAAAATCCCCATTTCCAAATCATTTCAATTTATCATAATATGGGGTTGGAAAAATAGGAAATGAGTTGGCACCTCTCTTTGGCCAAGGATCCAATTTATCTATTTTCTCATTTTTTTGGTTTATTCCCTAATAACTATAAATATTTTGGTTTACTTTTCCTTCCTTCATCCCTATGATTAATGTCTATTAAGGTGCACTAAATATTAGTGCTATTACGTTACTGGGCATTTCAATATCTAGTAACTTTCTCAATCCCTACCTTAATTACTCTAATTACTCTCTTCTCCCACTCCAATATATTCTTTAATCTTTGTATATATATATATAAGCCAAACAAGACAAGGGGAGTTGGCCATTCGTTTGATATTCTATTTGATCTTTTGGCTTTCCGATTCTAACATTTTTTACTTCTTCTTAACATGTTTTATTTTCTTGATTTAAAAATCTTTATATTCCTCAATTTCTGTCGCCTTATAGTTTGGCCTCTCATGACACCTTATTAATAGTATTGTGAATCTTTTTGTCTAGGTGAAGGTATTGTTTGAAAAAAATATTATATTTTAGATGATGAGAGTACGCACACGAGGCTTATCCATATTTTGGTAAAAAATCTTCATCTAAAAGGTAAACTATATAAGATAGATATTTTTAACATATTTTTTACTCCTGTGTGCAATATATACCTAGCTATTCCAATTTCTAATTTGACATATGTTAGCTTGCAATTTTTCTATGGAAACAGAAGCAAATCAAACCTATAATAGTTGTCCAATTGAAAAAATAATTATTTTGTCGAGAATGATTTATTGGAACACATTTATGACCTCTTAATTTTAGCTTGCTAGAAACTGTTTTTCATTATTAATTCATTATTATTTATTTTCTTAAGGTTAAGGATGATCCAGAAAAATATTATACTATACACTGAGTTGTGTTTTTGTTAAAAATCTTTATTGCCATTGATATGAAAATGCGCGTTAATGAGCCTTTCGTGAGAGGCTGGGGTTTACCCTGCAAATTGTAGTAACTTTTTGCTTACTATGGAGTTCTTATTTTCATTTACCTTCTGTTGGAGACTTGAGTCACTGTACTTGTGGATTTCTTTTTTTTAGTAGCACAATGTACTTCACTTGACTTTTTTTTTTTTTTTTTGTTGTTGTAAAATTGGAAGATGTAAGTGTATATAACCAATAATAAGCTGGTATTTTGCTTTCTTTATGTTTTTAGTTTCTTTAGTTTTCATGTTTTGTTTCTTCAATTTGAATAAGAAAACAATACATACCTATATTTAAAAGTAAAAAAGTATCACGACCCAAAATTCCACCACATGCGTCGTGATAGCACATAGTCTCTAAGACTAGGTAAGCCGATTTCTATTACATTTTGAAGCCATTTTTTTTAAAATCTAACAGCGGAAATAATTACAATACACAACCTCCCAAGACTGGTAGTACTGAGTCATGAACTCTAACTTAATACATGGAATGATCACGAGGACCGAATATACAATACTGTTTGATTACAAATTAACAGTACAATGAAATGAAAAGACTCCAAAGGACTACGACGGCCAAGCAGCTCTACCTTGAATCCTTATGATCGCGCTTTAAATCTGCTCAAGTCCAATATCTTCAATACCTGGCTCTGCACAAAAATGTGCAGAAGTGTAGAGTGAGCACACCACAACGGTGCCCAGTAAGTATCAAGACTAACCTTAATGAAGTAGAGACGAGGTACAGTCAAGACACGCACTAGTCTAATAACCTGTGCAATATAATATACAAAATAATAGGAAACAAATAATAATAAAGGCAAGATAAAACAACCAGTGATATGCACAACAGACAACAAGAACACCATTATCTCAATAATTAATAAACACAATTACACACAATTAAATCAAGCTCTTCAAATAAATGTCTTTCACATAGTTCTTCCAGATAACTCTCTTTCAAATATAATTCGCTCAAATAATTATTTTTTTTAAATATAATTTTTTCAATAAATCTTTTCAAATACAATTTCCTCAAATAAATATATTTCAAAATACAATTCTTTTATATGATACTTTCTAAGTAAAAATCCTTTCAAATAAATATTTTGAATATAATTCTTTCAATTAAAAAGTCACCATGTGATACCTCATTTCAAAATCATCAAAATACGGGTCTCAGCCCATTTTTATATTTTTCGTAAATACGGGTCTCAGCCCATTTTCATATTTCAACGGCACCTCGTGCCCATAATTAAATCATCATATTTGCCCGGCACCTCGTGCCATCATTTCATATCACAACTGCACGGACATTTCACGTGCCAAATATCATTATTATTTCATCACAGCACCTCGTGCCCACATTTTATATCACAACTGCACGGACAATCCTCGTGCCAATATCCCCATTTCATATCACAATTCACGGCACCTCGTGCCCATAATTCATTTTATAAACCGCCTGGCAATAGCCGCAGGCTCCCAATTTCAACAAAATCAAATTATTATCAATTTACTAACAACAAGACAAGTTGCACAAGGTATAAAAATAAACACAAGAAAATCACAACATCACATGAAAATTTTCAACACCACAACCCCACATCATCACATATCGTCCCTGACAATAGCCACCCTTATCGCTCTTATTGCCATCTTATCGCTCCTATAGCTACCCTTATCGCTCGTATTGCCACCCTTATCGCTCTTATAACTACCCTTATCGCTCCGCCCAGACAATATCAATAGCCACCCTTATCGCTCCTATAGCCACCCTTATCGCTCCTATAGCCACCCTTATCGCTCGGCCCAGACAATATCAATAGTCAACAAATACAACAGTGAAATGCCATCCTTATAACCACATAATATCAACGGTGAAATGTCACCCTTATCTCCCAAAAATAACAATTCACACAATACAATAATTTACACGGGAAATTATCACAACAACATAACAAAAATCAATTCATATCACAATTTGCCCAATGGCCACAACCAAATTTTAAAGCTACAACAAAGTCAATTAATTTCACAGCAAATAGCCAAATACTTCACACAATGTGTACAACACCCAAAAACAATCAATATATATAGAAATTACTCAACATAAAGCAAAGTCTTCATAAAAGATTAAATTTTTAATAATTATATAAACACCTCTTTTTAAGCTCATTTAATTAATTATTTGCAGAGGAAAAAATTCAAAATGAAATTAAATTCCAATAATTATCAAGCCAACAAATTCACAAAATTTCATAAATAATCAAATAACAATCACATCACATTGTCATATAACAACAGAGTCAACAACAAGGGTTTAGGCACGACAAGTAGATGATAAAATATATGCCAACAATTATCCAATTTACTACACAATATGCTCAAGACTTTAACTCAATAAAATTTGCACATGTAAATCAAGTACGTACTCGTCACGTCGCGTACATGGTTTTTAATTACCCAAGTTGCACATAAGACTCAATGCCTAAGGGGAATTTCCCCCAGTCGAGGTTAAGCAAGACACTTACCTCTTTGAAGTTATGCCGATATTCCAAAATTACCTTCTTGTTCGAATTGACCTCCTAACAGCTCAAATCTATCCAAATTAATTGTATAACTTCATTAAAATTCATCGAAAATAATTCCGGATAATAATACGTCGACTAAAAAATTTATTCCAAAAGGTCAATAAAAGTCAACGTGGGACCCGCCTCTCGGAACCCGACATAATTTTCATGAAATTCGAACACCCATTCCGATACGAGTTCAACCATACCAATTTTATCGAATTCCAATAACAACTTGATTTCCAAATCTTAAATTTTCGCTTTTGGAAGATTTTATAAAAATCTTGATTTTTTTTCCTCCATTAAATCCGAATTAAATGATGGATTCAAAGACATAATCATGGAAATTAATCAAAACTGGATAAGAATCACTTACCCCAAACACCTACGGAAGAATCTCTCCAAAAATCGCCTTCTACCGAACTCTAAATTAGATTTTGAGTTATGAACTCAAACCCCCATTTTTGGGACTTTTAATTCTGCCCAGATAGGCCTTCTTCGCGTTCGCGACTTTTGCTTCGCGTTCGCGAAGGCCAAAATCCGACTGCCTCAAATCCTTCATCGCGTTCGCGACCTCCTCGTCGCGTTCGCGAAGGCCAACTTTTTCTACCCCATCATTTCCTTTTCGCGTTCGCGAACTCCTTGTCACATTCGCGATGACCAGCTGACCAACTCCTTCGTATTCGCGTTCCATGCTTCGCGTTCGCGAAGGCTAAACGACCCCAGGTCCCAATCTTCCCTTCTTCTTCGCGTTCGCGTTACCTGGGCCGCGTTCGAGAAGGCTTGCCCTACTCATTCTTTGCGTTTGCGTCCACAGCTTCGCGTTCGCGAAGGCCAAACCATCAGTCCCTCAAATTTCTCTTCGCAAACGCGGGACTCCTTTCGCGCTCGCGAAGAAGGAAACCAGACTTCAGCAACAACAGTCCAAACAGCTCCAATTTGGTCCGAAACCACCCCGAAACACGTCCGAGCCCCTCGGGACCTCAATCAAACATACCATCAAGTCCCAAAATATCATACAAACTTAGTCGAATTCTCAAATCACCTCAAACAACATCAAAACGACGAATCACACCCCAAATCAAAATCTATGAACTTTGAACTTTCAATTTCTATAATTTGTGCCGAAACACATCAAATCAATCCGGAATGACTTCAAATTTTGCACACAAGTCATAATTGACATTATGGACCTACTCCAACTTCCGAAATTAGATTCCGACCCCGATATCAAAAAGTCCACTACCAGTCCAATTCTCCAAAACTTCGACTTTCGCATTTCAAGCCTAAATTGGCTACAGACCTCAGATTCATAGTCCGAACACGCTCCTAAGTCCAAAATCACTCAACAGAGACGGAACTCCATTCTGGAGTCGTCTTCACACAGTTCCGACTACGGTCAAAAATCCTAAGACTTAAGCTTCCGTCTTAGGGACTAAGTGTCCCAAATCTCTCCGAATCATCTGTATATCAAACTCGACCACACACGCGGGTCATAATACATATTGCGAGGCTTCTCGAGACCTTAAGTCACTGAACGAGGCGTTAATTCTTAAAACGACACGTCGGGTCGTTACAAAAAGTTTCTTAAAATTCCTTTTATTTTTATTTTTTTTAGAAAAGAGGTTTGATAATGACATATGCAGTAAAATATTCTAATTTCAGTAAGAATATTACCCTTTTTAGTTAATCAATATAAAAGAATTAAAAATTATATGCATATACAAGAAAATTATTATTTATTCTATCTCTATTAACTTTATAAAAATATTATTTCTAAATTTATTGTTATTTTTATAACTGCGCGAAGCACGGTCAAATTACTAGTTTATCATAATATGGGGTTTGCATTACCAAATTGTTGGAGCGTGTGCTCGGTTGGATAATACCCCATCTATTTTTATTTTATGTGATTGTATTTAAGTAAAAGAAGAATACTAAAATTAGAATAATTCTAGATAAACAAATTTGTTGATTATAAAAAATAAGAATAATTTTCCGATGATCAGAATTAATGCTACCCTGGCCATAGCGTAATAGTCCTTTTGCTTTGGGTGAAGGTGAGCTACAAAGGGGGCACTTTTTGGCTTTTCTTTTTCAGCTCTGCTGTGTTATTTGTACATTATTACCCTTTATAATTTTGAATTTAAGAAAATAACTATTTTTAGATATCTCATATGTAGAAAGCAGATCTCTTACGTGTAAAAAATAAATCTTTTATGTATAAAAAAAGAGATAGAGTTATAAAACTAAAAATAAGTTTGTAAAGAAAAAAAAAATAAAAAATAAAAAAAACCTAATAAGTGGGTGTGCATGTGCTTATGATTTTTCCACTCTAGCATATACCCATTTGGCTTTTTGTGTTGTTTATGAGATGGTCCCTTTAGGCATCCTTGTGTTCCTTCACAGGAAGTAAACCCAGAAAAATTAAAGATGCTTCTTTTTCCTTCTTTTTTGAATTGAAGCTTAGGTTAAATGAAGCACAACCCAGAAAACCAAAGTTTCTATTTTTGATTCAAATTACTCTCATCTGTGTGTGCTGTCTTAATGGTATGTATGTTGACTTCTTTGTCTTATATTACTTTTTTTTTTCCTTCTGCTGATTCATGAATTAAAGCCTATTTTATAGTTCTTGGTAGTATTTCTTTTTGTGCTTGTTGTTCTCTAAAGATGTCACCTTGAACTTTCCGCTGTGATTTGCAGCTCTTGATTATCATGAGATAAAACTGTTAACAATGATATTTCGGCTAATTAAGTTCAATCTGTCATGTGCTGTGTCTTGAGTGAGCTTTTAGGGAATTCGTTTAGCTCATTTTATCATAAGTTTGTAGGGTTTTTATGTTGGAAAATTGTACTGCATAAATAAGGCAAAACATTTTTTTGTCTATATATGTAAACTTTTGAATCCCTAAGGGAAGTTTTCATTGGAGTGGCAAAGGTAGTTTCAAAATTTGCTTTTCAAATTTTTTGAATCCCCTTTTCCAAATTCATGGTTCCGCCACTGCTTGTATAGCCACAATTTTGCGGAAGACAGATTTTTTTGATACCATAAATGTTGAAGCATTTGAATATTGATGTAGCTGTCTTAATCTACAGATTCAAGATACTTACTTTGCCACATTGAAGCGGAGAAGCTGTACATGATGATCTGTTAAAGTTTAATACTTTGAGTTTGAACCCAATAAAATTAAAGGAAAGCAAGAATGACATCTGCTGTCAATGGTGAATGCCATGGTATTGTTGAGGAACCTAAGGGTGGCCAAGTGAAGACTCATATACCTCTGCATGTTTCTACATCTCATAGGGGACTCATAAGTAATGATAATTCTCAGAACCATTCCCAAGGTAGCAATCTTGCTATTCCCAAAAGGCTAAGGTTCCTCAACTTTGGTACTTTGGGCTCTCCATCGGCAAAGTTTCAGCAGATAGCTGATGAAAGAGATGAGTTTTCTCGAACTGTACCTTCTTCTAGCAGCCTTCATCTCCGTCAACGCCTTTCTAGGCTGTTTTCACGGAAAATTGATTGGACGTCTCTTTGCAAAATGTGCAAAGAGTGGTTCAGAAATCCGCTGAATATTGTACTCTTTATCTGGATTGTATGCGTAGCCGTTTCTGGTGCAATTTTATTTCTTGTGATGACAGGGATGTTGAACCATGCCATCCCTAAGAAATCTCAGAGGGATACGTGGTTTGAAGTGAATAACCAAATCCTTAATGCACTGTTTACTCTGATGTGTCTGTACCAACACCCACAAAGACTCTATCACTTTGTTCTTTTAATGCGATGGAGGCCAGAAGATATTTCCAGGCTGAGAAAGATTTACTGCAAACATGGCACTTATAAGCCCCATGAATGGACACACATGATGGTGGTTGTTGGGTTACTTAATCTCAACTGTTTTGCTCAATATGCTCTGTGCGGCCTTAATTTGGGTTACAGGAGGTCAGAAAGACCAGCTATTGGGGTAGGATTATGTATCTCAGTTGCAATTGGTGCACCTGCCATTGCTGGAGTTTACTCTATGCTCAGCCCTCTTGGAAAAGATTATGATACTGAGTTAGATGAGGAAGCACAACTTCAGATGACAGCTGCTGAGAGCAGCGCATCTAGCCAACTGAGAAGAAAATCATTGGAAAGAAGATTTTCTTTTGCATCAGATGAAGGAAGAATTCTTGAAACTAGGCCACAATGGAGTGGAGGCATTCTTGATTTTTGGGATGACATTTCTTTGGCATATCTCTCTCTGTTCTGCAGTTTTTGTGTTTTTGGTTGGAATATGGAGAGACTTGGGTTTGGAAACATGTATGTTCATATTGCAACTTTTCTTCTCTTCTGTATGGCTCCTTTCTGGATCTTCAATTTGGCTGCTGTTAATATTGACAATGATAGTGTCAGGGGGGCGCTAGGACTTACTGGAATTTTCCTTTGTCTATTTGGGTTACTATATGGTGGCTTTTGGAGGATTCAGATGAGAAAACGATACAATTTGCCTCCTTACAATACTTGCTGTGGTAAACCTTCTGTTGCTGATTGTGCACTATGGCTTTTCTGCTGTTGGTGTTCTCTTGCACAGGAAGTAAGGACTGGAAATTCCTATGACATTGTGGAGGATAAATTTTATATGAAACAAGATGAAAGTATAGCTCCATTACCTCGTGAGGATGTGCTATATAGATCCACTCAAGGTTCTCCCAACTCCTCTCCACCTCCAATAGTGAAAAATGAGATAATGACACCGCCTGCTCCTTCGATTATACAAAGAGAAGATGTGTAGTACGACCTTTTTGCAATGTTATGAGAACTTTAACCATACACTGTAAGCTCGCCTGCGCAATTTTCATTTTAGCTATAGGTATGTTGTATTTCTACATTCTAAATATGTTGTACAAGTACAAGTGCTGGTTGTGATCATCATGTTTCAGATATTTTATTCTCTGTAATATTGTCGCAGTACTCTGATTCTTTCACATTTTTTGCCAGCGTTTTTATGCTTCTAGGCGGCACATATAACTTATTTTGATCAGTGAGACTCACTCTTAATTGATTGCTCAAGTGAAAAGTCTTTTGACTTAATAAGGCATTCTGATATGAAAATCCCATTCTACAAGAATTTCTATCGATCTATTCTCAGATCTGCTATACAAGATTTACATTCTGATCCCCCTTATGGTGCCCCCTTATTGGAGTTGGAAAGATAATTGGCCTTATTCTTTTCTCAATCCTTATTAGGAGGAGGCTGGTTTAGTGAAGGTGAAGAGCAATAATGAATATGAGGACTTTTTGAAAGTAGACTTCGCTTTAGAATATTGTGGCTTGACTTTTACCTTTGATCGGATGATTTTAATTAGTTCCTTTCCTAAAGTACACTACCTACTTTTACTAGCACAGATTAAGAAACTTTTTGAATATTTTATTATGTCATAACTAATAAAGAAGTATTAAAATAATACTTTGATATGTTGAATTAGTGAGGAAGATGTCTTGCATCATTAAGACATTATAAAGTAGTACTCCCGTTTCATTTTATATGGCGGTGTTTGACTGAATACAAAGTTATATATGTCAATTTGAAGTATAGTAATAGTTTAAAAGTTAGTTTAACATAGAAAGCGCCATATTGAAGTTAACATTTGAATAGTCAATTAAGTTAAACTCTTAAAAGTTCTGAAATTTGTATAAAATAATATTATTTTTGGAATGATGTCAAATATTTTGCAATATCCAAATGGAAGGAGTGTCATATAGCTTGAGTAGAGAGAGCATTAGTATAAAATTGTTAGAGTTGGAGTAGAAGGAAAAGTTTGGTATTTAAAGGGAATGGTCAAGTTATATGGACAGACAAAAAAGCAAAGCAGTTAACTAATTTACAACAAAGAAACTACAACATCTCAATTGAGATTTAGCTTTCTTTTTTCTTATCCTTATATGTTAGTTCTCTGATATGCATAATGTTGCTGATTTGCCGTAGCAGCTTCTATTCTTCTACTCTGAGGCTGTGACTTGTGACTGGTAATGACCTAAGGCCTCATATTTTCCTATGGCTTTTAATTATTAGTATCACTTGAATTTGTGTTATATTTGCCGTTAGTAAGTATGAGTGACTTCTTTAGTGACTTATTGTGCTTTAGCGGATTTTCCTGGACTTAAATAATTTCTTCATTGAAAGGAGTATCGTTGTCAAAGTGCCAAACTTTCAAATTTTTATCTAAATTGTAGCATACTGAATTGTTTCAAGATTTGGATATGTTCTTGAATCCGCATGAATCTTTTTTTTTTATTCTGAAACCTTTTTGTATTCTAAATTTTCTTTTGAGGTTCCAGTTGAGTTGTCTGAACAGACCAAACATGATTTAATTTTAAGGAGATGAACTTTGAATAGATTTTTCCACAATGCTTAATAAACAAATCTTGAATATATGATAAAAACCTATGTAATCAGAATAGGTATCTGAATAACTAGGGGGAATCTCTTGCTTTAAGTAAATCAAACCATGCTCCTCTCTTAACTCACTATCATGTAATCATCTATTGAGCATTTTCCACCTTTCATATTCAATGCATTTCTTTCCGATTTTGTACTTTTTCTGATTTAGAAAATTCATCAGACTTAAAATTTGCGGGGGTTCCATCAATTAGATGGAAAATTACATTACCCAATCTGCAACCAATTTTTGTTTGCTTCTATCTTTTCTTAGCTTCTTTTTGGAAAGATGAAAATTTATCTAGGATGCTCCTTTTATGTAAGTTTGGAAGAAAGTAGGCCTGAAAACATCGGAATGGATAAAGATGCTTTATGACCAGTTTTTCCAATTTTTATTTTTATTTTTAAAAGAGATGCTTTATATAACCGATCTCAAGTAGTTTATAACTGAAGCTTTGTCAATTAATTGATTGTCATAATTGATTGGTTGATACTCTTTTTATTCTCTTAAATTTTGACTTACCCTTAAAGCTTATGGGGTGAAATATCTTTTTACTTATTTTAGAAACAAGAAATTTTAAAAGATCATTGTAAGAGTAAACAGTTGTTTGAATAGTGTTACCAAAATTGTGAACCATCACCGAAAAGCAGTGCCAAAACTCTTTTCTCTGGGAAGTTGCTGGTAATTGCACATTTGGTATCGGAACAAAATCTATTCTTATAAGCTGAAAGAGGTACGGTGAAGCAAGTCTCTGTAACATCATCAGCATAGCTTGATGAGTAAGCAAAGAGTTGCTGACTTAAAATTCAATATTCAGAGGAAACACTCATTACCTAGACTCTGATCCCATGACAAAAACGAAGAGATTAAGAAGTTTTAGCATTGATTTTCTTGACTTTCAACATCACTCGTCAACTTGCTATTGTTTAGGGTCCATCTCTTATATGGAAGCAGGATTAGAGATCATGTTACTAATCTGGCTGCATTTTGCAGTAACGGAACATGTCTGATCCATGTATATTTATTGCCTTCATACTAATTGCAGACATCCATATTTAATTTGTTGCAGGGTGTTAGCTAATGCTCTATGCCAATTAATTGTTCCATTGTATGTTTCTGGAATAAATATGGAACATAAGTGGTCGGTGAAGCTGTCATATAGTCGATACAAAAGTTACTCGTGTCAGTGGTCTAACCGTCTAAGTTTCTTCCTTACCTTAAAAATTAATGCGAGGGAGCAGTTTGTTTGAATCTATTGTCTTGCAAGAAAAACATATTAATTCTCCTTTACTTGTTAAGGGGTAGACTATCTCAGAATTACAATGGAATAAAGTTTAAGAATACACATTGAACATGCTAATGATAGCAAAGATTTGTGTTAGGCGTAGTTCTCTGCTCTAAGGAAGTGGTTTGTATGTGGAGATTTTTGTTTATCGTTTGTTGTTTGTGATGAAACTCTAAACCTGAGGCCTAAAGATATCAATTAGCGCCTAGTCGTATGCTCTTCTCGACGACAGTAGAAATCATGACTTGGAGTGTGTGGAGGCTCTATGCTGGGAATCAAGAGCATCTTCTTTAGTCTGTTTTCTGGTATATGCTGATATTCCTATATCTTGATTTCTTTTTTGGTGCTTGAAATGGCTATTCTGGTCTACAAGCAAACATGCACTTTGATAGTTTTACTTCTAGACAATACCATGACAATGAATAGCGTAAACTTGAAGTTGGCACCTTGCAATAGAAAAAGATGAAACAAATCCAGGGAGGAAGATTGGGCATGGAGCAAGGATGCAGAAAAATGATGGTCACACTTGAGATTACTTCTGAAGTTGTCAAAGCAAAAATGTTGCTTCTTTCATTAATCAGGTAACATCAAATGATCTCTAAATTGGTTACAATTGTTGGAGAAGAAAAAGCTTAATATTTAAAGGGAATGGTCAAGTAACATGGGAACAGACAAAAAACAAAAAGCATGTCAACTATTTTAACATAAAGGGACTACAACACCTAAATTGAGTTTTAGTTTTCTTTTCTTCTTTGCCTTAAATGTTAGTTCTCTGATATGCATAGTCTTGCAAGTTGGCCACTGCAGCTTCTATTCTGTAGTCTGAGGTTGTGACTATTTAATCACCCAAGGCCTCATATTTACCTATGGCTTTGAATTAATAGTATCACTTGAATTTGTGCTGCATTTGCCTTTAATGAGTGTGAGTGTCCTCTTTAGCGACTTATTGGGCTGTAAGTAACGAATTCTCCTGGACTTAAATAATTTCTTCATTGAAAGGAGTATCGTTGTCTAAGGGTCAAGCTTTCAATGTTTTATGTAAATTGGAGGATACTGATTTTTTTCTAGATTTAGTTCTTTTCTTGAATCCTGCTGGACCTTTTTCCTATTCCGGACCCTGCTGGATCTTGAAATTTCCAACTGAGTTATCTGAATAGACCAAACTAAGATCTAACTTTAAGGTGATGAACTTTGAGTAGTTTTTTGTATGCTCATTCAAACAATTTTTGAAATTTATGATAAAAACCTATCAGAAATAGGTATCTGAATAACTATGGGGAATCTCTTGCTTCGAGTAAATCAGACTGTGCTCCTATCCTAACTCACCTCTCCATATTCTTTTGAGCATTTTCCACCATTCATTAGTCAATGCGTGTCTTTTCGATCTATATCCTTTCGGATTGAAAAAATTCATCAAACTTAAAAGTTGTGGGGTTCCAGTCAATTAGGTGAAAAATTTAATTAACAAATCTGCAAATAATTTTTGTATATTTATATTTCCAGTCAATTAGGTGAAAAATTTAATTAACAAATCTGCATATAATTTGTCTATTTATATCTTTCCTCAACTTCATTTTACCTACGATGTTCCTTGTATGTATGATTGGAACAAGATGGGCCTGAATAGATCCGAATGGATACAAATGTCTTATATTACCGATATCATCTAGTTTAGGATTGAAGCATAGTCGATCGATTGATTGTCATAGTTGATTGAGTGATTATTCCGTATATGCAAGTATTTTGTTCTCAACTTCTCATTAATCACGATAAAAATATTTTATTTATTTGAAAGAAAGAAGAGCTTTTTGAGAATATTCAGCTTGATAACCTAATCACTAAGAATATTTTACGCAATACTCTTAGTAATTATCTTAAACTAGATTATTTTTACTTTATTTTGAGAACAAGAAATATTAAAATATTATTGGAAGAGTAAACAGTTGCTTGAGTAGTATCACCAGAACAGTGAGCAAAACAATTGCTTGAATAGTGTCACCAGAACAGTCAAGTAGTCAACTATCACTGAAAAGAAAAGCAGTGTCAAAACTCCTTTTTCCTGGAAAGCCACTGGTAATTGCAAAGCAAAAGAAAGTGTTTTACTCCTAGATAATACCATGACAATGAATGGCCGTAAACTTGAAGTTGGCACCTTTGCAAAAGAAAAAGATGAAACAAATCCAGGGAGGGAGATTAGAAATGGAGCAAGGATGGAGAAAAATGGTGGTCATTACTACTGAAGTTGTCAAAGCAAAGCTGTCAGGTAACATCAAATGATCTCTAAATCAATTAGTCTTGAGGGTTCTTTTTTTTTTTGAGATGATAACAGTTTGCTATATTCAAAAGCACAAAGGCTGTGCATGCCATAATTACATAGGGAATAACCAAAAATATACATCAATTTATCTATCTTCTTACGAAGACCCAAGGACATCTATTATAGCTTCTGAGTCCTCTATGTATTCCAGTTTACACCAAAAATGAAAAAGCAGTAGGCAATTCATTTTAAACTTCTGAATTGAGTTAGCATTGTCTTCAAAACATCTTGAATTCCTCTCATTCCAAAGAGTCCACCATATGCATGCAGGATTCATACCCCATCTATTCTTCTCACTTACAGATCTTCTCCCCTTCTTCCAGCATGACAACATTTCCATGATGCTATTGGGCATGACCCATTGAATCCCTGTTAGTGCTATAAAGATGTTCCAAACCTGAACAGTCACCGAACAATGCAGAAAAAGGTGACTGTTAGTTGAGGGCTCTTTTTGTCTCTATAAAGACAGAGTATCTAAATTTGATGGTGGTCAAACTTGATATTACTGCTGAAGTTGTCATAGCACAGCTGTTGCTTCTATCATTAATCAGGTAACATCACTTGGTCTCTAGATTGATTAGTCTTGAGGGCTTTTTTTGTCTTTATAAAGACAGTATCTAAAAAAAGAAAGGAGCAATAGCACCCTCTTGACTTGATAGAACAAGAAAATGATTTTTGCTCCTTTCTTTTCAAAACCTCCTATAGACAATCACTGCCCAGGATCACTGTCTGGATACCTCATCACAATCTTAAATGGCAGCTTGAAATTCGACGTCAATGAAGACTTGCACGCATATTTGACAAGTGTGGTATTCTTCCATCAAAGCCTATAAACAGAAATTAAACATGTGTAGCTTAACACAGCAGCACAACTGAAGCATCATTACAGTGGGAATATAAGGATTAGTATAAGGCCTCCAACTGCTCCATTGCTTGACCCTAGAAAAATTTGGCTCTAATTTTCAATTATTCTGTGCCATTCTCTTTCTCCTCTTTTTAAGTGATTCTGGCTCATGGTCTGTTAATTTGCTGCACCTTTCAAACTTCACTGATTGGCTTCTGAAGTAAAGGCTTGATACTGGCCAGATAAGTACAAAAGGAACTTTGCGCATTCCACTTACATGGTATAATACTATATAACCAATCAATCGTATCTTTTTTTATTTCCAAGTATTATTGTAGTTTTTACAAATTTGGTAGTTACTGAGTAGTCCTATGAAAAGCAATTCTATTGGAGGACTTGGCAATGGGCTGCAGATATCAGCATTCTGTAAAAGCAGAAAATCACTATATTTCAAGCAGCAAAGGCTTTTTGCTTGTTTGTTTCTCAGAATGTCCATACTTTTCCTCTTGGACAAATTTAAGAATGGCCTGCCGTCAGAATTAAAATATGGAACTCCATTTTTGTGTCCATTATTAGTTTAGTGGAGTAGTTACTCTGCACGGAACTTCTCTTTTCGTGGCTTAATATAGTTTGTTATTCCGTGCGTCAAATGTACCTTTTTGTCGCAAGTTAATACCGTTTGTTATTCTATAATTTTCTGTAGACGTGCCATACCAGGTGCAGTCAGAAAGTAAACTGACCGAAGACACACAACAACAACAACAAAACAAATTCAGTGAATTTTCACAAATAGGGTCCGGGGAGGGTAACATGTACACAGCCTTACCCCTACCCTGGAAGGGTAGCGATGTTTCCGATAGACCCTTGGCTAAAGAAAGGATGAACGGATGTAAATGCAGTAAGTAGTAACAACAACAAGATAAAAGGAAAAGACCGAAGCCAAGATAACAATTATACGCTAGGTAGTAATAACAATCTAAGAATAAAAGATAACGTATTAATACTAATGTTATCGAACTGAGAATACAAGGGAAAATGCTCGACTACTTACTAGCCTACTAAACTAATCCTCGACCTCCAACTGATTTAGGAGCTGAACTGAGATGATGTGTTTATCCACTTCTATGATGTAGTCCTAATCTCATCCTACCTTGTATTTCTGGATCGGTGGAAAAACTATAGCCTTCCGACAATGGTAATGTGGTTATGAAATCCATCGTGACGCAATCCCATGGTTGCTCCGCCACCGTTAAAGGATCCAAAAGTCACGCCTCTCTCGTCATTTTGTTCATATATATTACCAGTTGACTCTACAACATCTTGACTTTCTAGACAATGCCCTAGGCATGCATATGGGAGATGGAGCAACGGGGAACATCTAGACGGGGAACATCTAGACGACGTTTTTATTGCTGAGCTGCAATTAGTAAATTGAGAGGTCATTTCACCCCATTGTCCCGGAATATCGAGAATATGTTCTCATAAAATCTTGCCCCAATCTGACCTAGTTGGTGAGCAATCCAAAGAAGTGATAGCCTTGTAGAGTGTAGATTTGTTTTCATGATTTGATCATTCCCGGTAAAATAGAGCGTGCTCGAATTTTGGTAGTTTTTATGCGAGAAAGGGAAACCACCCTCTCAGCCTAAGTATTCAAGTTCACTTTGGTTATTGCTACATCCTTTCTAGACAAACGATTTAATTCGAGCCACTCCAGACAATAGCACCATGCCATGATAATTGCATAAGCACCCAGGATTGACAAATCCAAACAAAATAGTAGAGAGAGCGGATTACATTTAGCTTTGCCTATTGGATATCTAATATTCGATTTTGCCGATTTTCTTCTCTATGTATAAAGTCAGTACCAGTGTGGGAAACATTTTAGTTTCTTTGCAATTGTTTTCATCTATTTGTTCGTTTCTAGATGTAATGACTAATGACTAATGCACTAGACTAGTCATGTTATGAGTCATCAGATTCTGTTTTATCTACTTTTCTAGTTAATAAATATAAGGAACGACATGTTCTACCCCCATGATTGAACACAAGAATGTGATTTGGTTGTTCAACTTTCCACCATATGGACTTTTATATTTGATCAATTGGGACGCTAATGAAAACGTCGCCAGCACTAATCCAATATCTCTTAGATATTTCACCGTTTGATGTTTTACTTAGACTGCAATTGTTATATCCTCGCGATTAAATTAATTAATAAGTCGCTGGGAAATTAGCAACTTAAGAAAAGAAAAGGTCACTTAGCTAGCGTTTGGATATATATTTAGTTGAAACTTGAAAAACGAATTTTTGAAATTTTGTTGAAAAATAATTTTTGGCATATTCTATTAACAAACATTGTTTTCATAAACAAAAATTCAAAACAAGCTACCTAAATCTATGGCCAAACGGGTCCTTAGAATGCCACCAGATAGAGACATCACTTTTTTCTTTTTACAACTTGGGTTGGTTAAATTGGGTTCATTCGATCATACAAAGTTTGCTTTGACCAAGATTAGATGAGGAGTTGGACAAAACTCCGTGTAACCCAAAACAAAGTTTGTGTTATCAGATTAAAGCAATTTAGTAAAACATGATCAAGAAATGTTGTTATGAAATAAAAGCAATTTAGTAAAACATGAACAAGAAATAGAGATAAAGAGAAGGGAGAGATTTTCTTCTTTAATTGTGTGTATTTTTCTATCTATTACAAGGCCTTTATATAGACATAAAAAGTGAAGAATCACTATTGCAAAATATGTCATTGAACATGTCATTAAGCATTTGAGAGGAATATCATGGAGGAGGTTATGGAGTTACAATCATAACTCCATAATTATTAGAGTATTGGGAGTTATGGAGATAATAGAGAAAAGTAGACATCCACCATAATTTAATTTTCTTATAACACTCCCCCTTGGATGTCCATAGATAATGTGCCTCGTTAAAACTTTATTAGGAAAAAACCCTATGGGAAAAACATCCCAATGAAGGAAAAAGAGTACACATGTTTAGAAATACACCTTTTGATTGCCTCGTTAAAAACCTTGCAAGAAAAACTCCGTGGGACAAAAACCTTGTAAGGGAAAAAGAGTACAACACATATGAACTCCCCCTGATGAGAGCATCAATTCACATCCCTTAGCCTTCACATCCCAATCTTGTATACTAATTTCATGAAGGTTGACGTTGGTAGAGATTTGGTGAACAAATCAGCCATATTATTACTTGAACGAATATGTTGCACATTGATATCACCATTCTTTTGAAGATCATGTGTGAAAAATAACTTTGGTAAAATGTGCCTTGTCCTATCTCCTTTTATGAATCCTCCATTCAATTGGGTTATGCATGTTGCATTGTCTTCATACAAAATTGTGGGTAGTTTGGCACACTTCAAACCACATTTGTCTCGAATAATAAGATGTATTATAGACCTCAACCATACACATTCTCGACTTGCTTCATGAATAGAAATTATCTCATCATGATTAGATGAAGTAGCCATGATTGATTGCTTAGTCGATCACCAAGATATGACAGTGCCTCCACATGTAAACACATAGCCATAAAATAAGACCATATCGATAGTTCCTTTTAAATGCCGCAATATGTGTTTGATTCCATTCCAGTGTCTCCTTGTAGGAGCAGAGCTATATCTTGCTAATACATTAACTGAAAAAATTATGGCAAGCCTTGTAGTGTTAGAAAGATACATTAATGTACCAATTGCACTAAGATATGGTACTTCAAGACCAAGAAGCTCTTCATTATTGTTATGAGGTCGGAATTAATCTTTATTTATACAGAGTGATCTCACAACCATCGGGGTACTCAATGGATGTTCTTTATATATCCATATAGAATCGCTTTAAAATCTTTTTAGTGTATGCTGATTGATGGACAAAAATTCCATCTGTCATATACTCCATTTGTAGACCAAGATAAAATTTTGTCTTTCCAAGATCTTTCATTTCAATTTCTTTCTTTAAACAGTCTACTGCTTTAGGAAGCTCACCAGGAGTTCCAATGATATTTAAATCATCTACATACACGACGATTATAACAAATTCAGATCCTTTTATAAGGACAAATTGAATCATTCTTGTACCATTCTTTCAACAAGTACTCACTCAGGTGATTATACCACATGCACCCTAATTATTTCAATCCGTATAAGGAATTTTAAAGCTTTATTTAATAAATTTCTTGGAAACCTTAATATGCTTCAGAGCAATTTAAATCATTCAATGATTTCCATTATACGCATATCAAGTTTTTCATGTAATGCCAGATTAAAAACTAAAATGACTACATCCACCACAAGAGAACATGTCTCTATATAATCAATGCCAGGATATTTACTAATCTTCTTGTGTCACAAGTTGTCTTTATGTCTATCGACTTGACCTTTTTCGCACAAGAACACATTTATAACTCCACTGGATTTATACTTTCAGGTGTTGCGACTATCCGTCTAACTTCACATTTTTCAGGTGAAATCAATCTTGATTGCGTATTTTATTTTTATTTTTTATTTTTGGCCAATCATTTATTTATCTACATTCCATGACAGATTTGAGCTCAAGATCCTCGTCTATATTAATAATATCGAGCGCTATATTATATTAACAACATCGTTGACGATCATTTTATATCGGTTCCATTATTACTAAATAAAGACATAACTTATCGAGATCTCATTATTTTCAGGTACCTGGGCCTCTCCCATGAGATCTTATGAAGTGTTATGTCGTGGTGCTCTTCTAGAACACTTTCCTCCTTAGTATGACCATCTTTATCGTTTGCTCCTCTCCTTCTTCAAGGAGTTTTATCTTTGGAACCGATTGGTCTGTTACGCTTCTTGTGTGCCATAGACTCTGTCCCTCATGGACTTTATTTTATTTGAAGCATTAGCAGCTAAAATATGATATTTAACTTTGGGTCAGCAAATGCGTCTGCCAGTAATTTGCAAATGAATTAGCACTTGAACTTCAAGTTCATATTTTCTTGTACGAGGATCTATATGTATTCATAATAATTCATTTCACGTATTATTTTATCAGCTGTCCATTTTCTCCCCCTAATGTTGGGATCACCAACACATTTTTCAACCTTCTTTGGGAGCCCGTCTTTGTGCATTGTAGTGACATAATTAAATCATATAGCACATCCATATTTCTGAATGAAAATTATTTGATTTCTGACCCTGAACCGATTGTGATAGGAAATTTTTTTCATAATTTGGCTAGATGCGTACAAGTGCTGCTGTATATTAAATAATACATCTCATACCAAATTTTATTTTTTCATAACTAATGGTTTAGATATAATTGGAGGCATACAAGTTTTGCTAAAATAACTTGGATTTAAACCAGTATTATCAAGATAAATCATCATAATTTACATTCTGGAATTTTGCTCTAATAATTTGAGCAAGTAACCTTGCAGGAGTCAAACTACAAGTTGAACAAATGCACATGTAACCATAGACTAGATGCATCTATTAAAATCATATAATAATAAAACGATCCACATGGCAGGTGACTGAGCCCATGTATTTATCACCTATTATTCGTTCCAGAAATCAAGTGATTCAATCCCAACCTTAACTGATATATCATGAGAATAAGCAGCACAAAAGAATTTTTGAAGAATCCTCTATGTCTTCAATATATGCCAATGTAATTCTCAATTAATTTTTCGCATCATAATTGAACCGGGATGGCCAACTGGTCATGCCAACTATTATTTATTTCAGTAAACTTTTAGTTTACTTGTGGCATGTGATTGCATCATCATGCTTATTCTTGTGTAGTACAAATAAAAGAAAAATCGGGTAACCTTTCATATTTACCCGATATGATTATAGTAATATAAAGATATTCAATCTTCTTTTCATTTATAGTCTCAATATGCCAACCACTTTGGCTAATACATTTGAAACTTAAAATATTTCTTTTGAGACTTACTACAATATCAATGTCATGAACAAATTCATACATCCGGGTAATAACAAATTAGTTCTTCCGGAGCTCTTAATTGATCTTCTACAACAAGATCTTTTGTCATACCATCCATATGGTGAATGTCTCATTCACGGAGAAAATCATATCATAATAAATTGTCATGATCAAAATCATCATAAGCAAAAATATTTCTTACTTAATTTTTTGCCTTTAATAACTTTTATAAGGTATGACAAAATTTGTTTTTTTTGCGTATCACATGTACGCGACCAATGACATATTCATGTAACCACACAATAATGTTTATTCTCTTTATTTCACTCAAACCTCCCTTAGAGGTGAGTTGTGTGGTATTCATCCAATCATGCATTGCATGTCTTTATTCATTACTTTTATCACATATTACCACATCCACCTTTAGGAATATGTCTGCAATCTCAATGCTTATTAAAAGTCACATTCTCTTCAAGGAATGGATCATAATCAACGGCTTGCTTTATTTTTTTTCATACCAATTTGATGGTAAACATTGCCTTCATCTTTTGAAGGATATATTTTGAGAACCATCATTGTTCTCTCATTTTATAATTACCATAATGATGAATATTATTATTTTTTCATTTGTCACACCAATGTTCATTCATCAACCATTTATTTTCATTTAGGCTTATTATGCACTGCTATCACATTCACTTCTAGAATGAAGCAAATCAAGTGGGACAAGTTTCGTATTTTTTCATGAAAAACATATTATTTTTCTTTAGTTATCATTATATCATCAATATGGTGGAGACTCAAACCCAACGCCTTACCTATATAAAGGCATGTTAGACCATAATGAATTGAGACTTTAACTCAACTCTTATCATCATGATGCATCAGGACTCGAACTCACGTCTTACTCTCATAGTGCGTTGGGACATGAACCCACCGCCTTACCCTCAATTAATGGCATAATATATCAAAGTTTATTGGAATTCACCCTTGAGCATTCAAAAATATATCAGGTCGTAATTATATGGAAAAGTAAATTAAGTTTTAATAAGACATAAAATATTACTATTCTTGCTTTTGGTGGTCTGATGCATAACTGAAGCTTTAAAAGTATTATAAAAATTAGTGGCAAAAATTATTTATCTCTCATAACTTACATGTCGTATAACATTCTAAATTATCTGATTCTGCAAAGTCCTTTAATTAAAAAAATCATTGACAATATTTATGCATGGTTGGCTTTAAAAGTATACCGGCACCATTTCTAAAAATGAGAATGGGATTGCTTCTAAGTAAAAATGATTGTGCTTAAAAATAATATAATTAGATTTATAATTTATCCCATGTCTATGCAAATGTATCATTGTTGCACAGTTCAAAATACAATCCTTTTGGGGTTAATATTAATCTTAATTTTCATGAATTTGAAGCAAGAAGATATAACACTTATCATCAAATTGAATAAGATGATATGTCAAACTAAGGTCTAGCAAATATTATCATCAAATGAGACTTGCTTGAGATCAATATGAGGATAACTATGCTATTGCAGTATAGAATTTTACCTTTCTCATCATTATGCACATAAGACTAAATTAATGACACGACAGTGTCATCTTTAATGCCTACCACAAAATCTATATTGAGATGTAATGAAAGTTTTCCTTGGCAAAGCAACAAAAGCAGTTGTAGCTTCCATGGAAGGTTTTCACTTCTTTTAGGAAGCATTAGAGGAAGTAAAATAGCATTCGTGCTGATAACGTGTTATGAGATTAAAGCAATTTAGTAAAACATGATCAAGAAATGTTGTTATAAAATAAAAGCAATTTAGTAAAACATGAACAAAAATAGAGATAAAGAGAAGGAAGAGATTTTCTTCTTTAATTGTGTGTATTTTTCTATCTATTACAAGGCCTTTATATAGACATGAAAAGTGAAGAATCACTATTGCAAAATATGTCATTGAACATGTCATTAAGCATTTGAGAGGAATATCATGGAGGAGGTTATGGAGTTACAATCATAACTCCATAATTATTAGAGTATTGGGATTTGTGGAGATAATGAAGAAAAGTAGACATCCACCATAATTTAATTTTCTTATAACAGTTTGTTCTTTCTTTTCTCAATATCTAGCTATACACTTGACTTGTTTAACAAATGATTTATTGTATAATAAAGAAAAACAATGCATATCCAAAATTATTCACACATGCTTTTTTTGGGCTTTCACTTTTTACAAAACTCCCTCTTATGTCAAAGAATAAAGGGGCATTTGCATCTATACTCAGTTTTTGGGTCAACTTTTAACTTATACCCGTTTTGTAAAAATAATTACAAGCGTACCCACTTTTCGGGTAACTTCAGACATACGGGCCTGAAATAGCAAAAATTTATGTCTTAAGTATGAACTTCAGAATGTTTTGCCTGAAGTGTAGCAAAACTTCAGATATTTTTGCCTGAAGTTTGGCCTGACTTGCAAAGGCAATCACGCAAATTTCAGTTCATAGTGCAATGACAAACTTCAGCTCAATAAAACTACAACATGTTTTGGCTGAAGTTTTTGTTTTGTAATTGTTGAATTTCAGCATTCTAGGAGCTGAAGTTTGTTTTGTAATTGTTGAACTTCAGCATTCTAAGAGTTGAAATTTCTTTTATAATTGCTGAATTTTAGCATTCTAGACCTGAAGTTTGTTTTCTATTTGCTAAACTTCAGCATTGTAGGAGCTGAAATTTTTGTTTATATTTGCTGAATTTCAGCATTCTTAGAGCTGAAGTTCTAAGTCTGCACACGGAAATGAGGAAGATAATCTTTCAAAAAAAGAATTCAACTAAAGAACATATTGTACATAAACAAAATAGTACTAAACAAAAATGAATTTAATAGATCATGATTAGCCGCGATTGATGCTGTTCATTTCAAAGATTAAAGAATAAAAAATATTTTCGACATGAAAACAAGTTACTACAGATAAACTAGAACCAAAAACCAATGTGCCTGTAAAGCTAAAATATCTAAGAGGTTAAATTATTGTGAATAAGACCAAACTGAACATAATAGGATAAGCAGATATATATAAATCATCAGGTTAGAACGCATAACAATATCTCAAGTTTCAACATTCATAAAACGAAGGAGGAGGAGAAAGAGACATCGAGTTGTTTAAAAAGTAGGTACAAGTTAAAACATTTTTAAAAAGTGGGTATAATTAAATGGGGGCGACCAAATAGGACGCCACGTGCAATTTTTACAAGAAAAATGATGTATAAACACCATGTAACTTTATTATATTGGAAAAAAACTAATATATCTATACCCTATAGACCATTCTTGTTCGATATTACTTCAGTGCAATGATGTTCTGATTGTTTTTCTTCTAATCTTTACCACATAATATATAATCAAGTGTTCAATCTATCTAGGTTTAGGCCGATTGGAAAAGTGACACATTGTTGGTCAACATTGATACGTATAACATCTTTTTACATCGATCAAACAAATATGAGATTGATTACATGCCAAACTTGCGTTTAAGTAGCCAATTAAAAACTGCATAATTAAAGTATCAACAACACATCATGAGGGGATGAGATACTCAGTTTTGATGCTCCTAAGCAACATATATCATGTGTTAGTTCATTTTGAACAAGACAAAAATTACCAGGATCACCCAAGAATGTGATTTAATGGTCAATAAAATGGGTTTATTAGAATTATGAAGTTTAAAGTTCAAATTTTAGTGGAAGAAAAAATATTATGTGATTTTTTTTCATTTGTCCAGGTTTTAGTGAA
Organism: Nicotiana tabacum; assembly: GCF_000715075.1. Classification (NCBI taxonomy): domain Eukaryota; kingdom Viridiplantae; phylum Streptophyta; class Magnoliopsida; order Solanales; family Solanaceae; genus Nicotiana; species Nicotiana tabacum. Next base: position 77,474,992 of record NC_134092.1, read on the forward strand.
CAAAATTATCTAATGCATGCGCTGGTAAGAAGTAGTAGGTACTTCGTGAAATTAGTCGATATGCACACAAATTGACCTGGACACCACGGTTATAAAAAATAATGACAAGGAATGGTTTCAAAAGCTTTGAATTCAAATTTATCTATTTCCCAAAACATGATTTGCATTCAATTCCACACTCCAAACTTTAAATTCAATGGTCACAACAATTGAAGTAGTTATAGCAAGGCCAAACTTACCAATAGCTGCTAGTAGATGATAAAATCAATGGCCAACATCATTAGCCGCATAATTTGACAACTTCGCAGCTTTATTCGCAACCTTTAAATTTCTCTTAAAACTTAAGATTTCGGATTAATTAGTTCATGCTGCTACACAAAATTGGAGTATTCATGAGATTAACAAGTTGTATATAATCTAGTTGAAGTTGCAAATTGGACAAGAGGGGGTTGCACTAGCGCTGAGCACCCTCCACTTCCAACCAAGAGGTTGTGAGTTCGAGTCACCCCAAGAGCAAGGTGGGGAGTTCTTGGAGGGAGGGAGCCGAAGGTCTATCGAAAACAACCTCTCTACCCCAAGGTAGGGGTAAGGTCTGCGTACACACTATCATCCCCAGACCCCACTAGTGGGACTATATTGGGTCGTTGTTGAGTTGAGAAACTAACAAATAGAGGCTTGTCTAATTGATGTTCAATAGTGCAATTTAACTATATTGTTTCTTGTGGCATGAAATAGTTAAATGCTATCATAAAACTTTGTTAATCTGTTTTCATAATTAACAATATAGAGGAATTTTAATTCAAAAGAATTTATTAATGTGTACGGGTAAAATCGGGGATAAAGTTACTCTCAATTTTTCGGTAAAAAAATGAGAGGGAAGCACGATATGGCACATGACCTCAATTAAAGCCGAGGGATTCCACGTCTCAGAGTCCGGGGAGGACGAATGGTACGTCCGGGACCGAATACAGTTGAGCATCGGGTCCGAGCAAAGTGAAGGGCCGAGACCAAGGAGCAAAACGGTTAGGCACGATAAGCAAGGAGCCGTAATATCCGTCCTCAATCGGATGTTACGGTGCATTAGTGAACAAAATTATCTAATGCATGCGCTGGTAAGAAGTAGTAGGTATTTCGTGAAATTAGTCGATATGCACACAAATTGACCTGGACACCACGGTTATAAAAAATAGTGGCAAGGAATGGTTTCAATAGCTTTGAATTCAAATTTATCTATTTCCCAAAACATGATTTGCATTCAATTCCACACTCCAAACTTTAAATTCAATGGTCACAACAATTGAAGTAGTTATAGCAAGGCCAAACTTACCAATAGCTGCTAGTAGATGATAAAATCAATGGCCAACATCATTAGCCGCATAATTTGACAACTTCGCAGC